>NW_015505931.1:94663-123098 GCF_001515645.1 Sinocyclocheilus grahami
TTAAGAAGGATGCAGTTAGATGCTCATGGAAGATATGAGTTTTTTTAAATAATGAGATGGATTAGTTTGCTAAAATCTTTATTTCATGCTTTTGATAAGTCAATCCATGTCAAAATATAGAGAACCACATTTATACATGTGATACACATTTATACATTATAAAATGAATAATTTAACAGTTTATTCAAGTGTTTTAACTTATCTGCCTAACTAATTTAGTGCATTCAAATTATGCACGTAAATTGTATTACCCGAGGATGGAAGAGGATATTATGCATCTGGTAAGGAATAGATGGCCATATGCTATTACTGCAAGGTAAAGCCCCTGTTACCTCCCTTTTTAAGGTTGTCTCTTTTCCAGCTCTCAGTACCTCCATTAAAGGGGCTTACCAACTACTAAGAAATTCTGAAATTAATGTTACATTTTTAATTCAGCTCTTTGGTCTAATTGTTTTATTCATAATTGTATAAGAGCGTTATTAAACTTTTATACAGTGTTCATCTCTTCAGCTCTGAGTAATACTGCGGAGAGGCTTACAGGATGCTGTGGCTATTTCAGAGCTACCCAAACAATATGAGAGGGCAGAAAACATCAGCGCAGGGCACAGTCTTCCTCAGAGATTAAGGGAAAATGGATTACTGACTGCCTACTTAGCCTTTAGTGTACACAGATATCAATACTGAATATTATATGTTGGGTTCAGGCAACAGATTTTTATTTGGCATGTTTCACAGAGCTCAGATTGGGTATTACGGCCATTTGTAAAAGTTAGCCTTGTAGTAACAGGGTATAAGCATGGCTATACTAATATAGACGGTGTCTCCCCCTTGTGGTGGGAGGTGATATTGAGGTGAGTGTCTAGAGTATGTGCTTGGCTTGTTCAGAATAGCATACTCTTATACTAACCTCACTTGCTGTATTACATACTACAGATTGTGCTGTATAACAGAACTGAGTGGTATACTGTATACAGTGCCATGCAACTTGATGTTCTATTTTCTGTTTGATATTAGCCACAATTTTTAATGTATATGATTTGTAATATATATATAGCCCATTTGTCTGTGTATACTTGTGCACATACAGGCGCATCTCAATGAATTAGAATGTCATGGAGAAGTTCATTTATTTCAGTAATTCAACTCAAATTGTGAAACTTGTTTCAAACTTTTGGCTCACATTTAACAAAAACCCACAAATTCACAAAAATCTCAACAAATTAGAATACTTCATAAGACCAATAAAAAAAACATGTTTATTTAAACATAATTTCTTCATGTCTTAAAATGGCTTAAAGGGATAGTTCACCCAAAAATGAAAATTTGATGTATATATGCTTACCCCCAGGGCATCCAAGATGTAGGTGACTTTGTTTCTTCAGTAGAACACATTTGATGATTTTGAAGTCCAACCGTTGGAGTCCATCAGTCTTATAATGAATGGCAATGGTAACGTAAAGTTTTGGCGCGCGCACGGCTTCCGGTGTGTGAGATGTGTACACGCTCTGGCGTAGTTTACGTTAATGGGTGTGTTGTCGCGGGAGGAGCAAATGACAGACACCATTTATTAATAGAAAATAAACAAAGTGTCCAGAAAAAAGGGAATCAAGTGTCCAAAATAAACAGGGGATCTGGTGTCCTCGTCGTGCTGCGGGGTTCGTGAAGGGAAGGGCAGTGGTCAGGAAGGAAGGAAGGGTCCAGGTAAGGGACTGAAGAAACAAAGTCACCTATATCTTGGATGCCCTGGGGGTAAGCAGATAAACATCAAATTTTCATTTTTGGGTGAACTATCCCTTTAAATGTATCTCTACACCCTTACCTCTTTGAGTATACACGGATATGTGAATATTCAAATTAGTCCCCGCCTCCACTCAATGGCACCACCTCGGACCTGCACCGCTTTCACTCAGTTAGCAAAAGTAAGTGCTATAGTAGATGCTACACAATGGTAATCACAGTGGTAATCTTGGATTAATGGTTATCGCTATGTCCTTCATTTAACTTTCGAGAATGAATCTGTTAGTGAATGTATTGAAATTCTGACTAGATTATATAGCCTAGAAAGCGTACAAAGAGTGATCCCCTTATAATCAGTGAAAAGCTGCCTCTCATCTTAGTTCATCGCAATCTCATTCCGTTATAATCAATGAAGCTCTAGCCTCTACCCTGCACACTTAATGTGTTATTTACAGTGTGTACAGGCCTTGTTTATTATAACACGAGGATTCAGAAGTGTGCAGAAATCAGCACTGAACAAAACTCTGGATTCTGACTAATATAAACACCTCTGATTGGCCATTGTGATCAAGAAATGAACAGCTATGTTTGTGATTCTCTATATTACTCAACCCTTCAAAAACATGTTGTAAATAGAAACCTTTGACCATATATGAAAAGGCCTGCCCCACATGTTGACAGGATTGGTTAAAAATGTGTGTTGAACGAAATGGGGGCCATTTCAAACTGTGTTTTTGAGACTGATTTTTGGTAAACTGTATATTCTCCTTAAAAAGGAAAATATACTCTGCAGTGGTGTTGACTGAGGAATTTGCACATGGTTTGTCTTTAAGCAAATGAAAAAAACAACAACAACAGATAGACATGTAAACAACGCTAAAAACTTGATTTTCACCACAGGGGGCTTTAACTTTAAATGTAACACACACTCAAATAACACAGTTCAGTTAAAATTAGAATCAAGTAGTTTAACTACTTTACATATGCTTTAATATGCCAGTCAACACATCAAAATAAGTGTACTTTAAAGTATGACAAAATATTATTAAAGCATAAACTACCAGTCATGTAAACGTGCTCACTGTTAAAATGTGTGATAAAGCTAAAATAAACATTTCTTATTGTTATCAATGTTAAAAATGTGATCATTAAAAACAGTAAATTAATTCTCGAGAGGTTGTTTACTTTATTTATTGGACACCTCATATTATCAGTATATTATAGGGTCACATGATTCTGTCAAAACATTTTACTTGTACAGCTGCTTGTCTGGCCGTCAGAGGTTGGTTACTGAGTGTATTTAAACACTTAGCATATTATCCATCTTAATTACATTTCTGATTGTAATATAGTTCAAGAGGGTGGAAGGAGGCGGGAACTGGCGAACATTTCAACAAAACTTTAATAAAATAAATAAACACAAAACAGCGCGACAGCTCCTCATGGACGGCAGCCACCCCTCCTCGACCCAGGAGCACGGCAGCGAGCTCTCCGTCCCACCTCGTCTTCCATCGTTCCAGCACCACCGCCTCAGGCAGCCCCCGGCGGTCTCTCCGCTTGTTCCTGCTGCCCGATCTCCTCAGCACCGCGATCCCCCTCAGCAGCGAGGGCTCTCTGACAGCGTGTCCCTCCTTCCTCCCGGGTTTCGGCACCAATGTAATATAGTTCGTAGTTCGGGAAGAAGGAGCCGGGAACCGGCGAACATTCAAACAAAACTTTAATAATAAAATAAACACAAAACAGCGCGACAGCCCCTCGCAGATGACTGTCGCACACAAACAAAACCAAAACACAAAATAAACTCCAGGCCTGGTCCTCTCTTGTCTTTCACTGTCGTCACTCCTCCTTCGTATCCTTCCGGAGCTCCTCCGTGAGACTCGAGACCGGTGAGTGGTGCAGGTGTCAAAATATTGCAACGTCACAATCTCACAAAGTTCTCTTATAATGAATTTACATCACATCTACACTTTGTTTGTTGTAGGCTAATGAGAGGATTTGTGAGCTTGCGTAACTTAGCTCTGAACAAAACTGAGTGGTGAGGAGATGCTTGAACTGAAACATCTCTGATCACCAGAGGAGAACTTGTTATTCTCCTCATGCATTATCGACACACTATTTTCCTGTTTAACACTGTAAAGCTGCTTTGACATAATTTGTTTTGTATAAAGCACCATATAAATAAAGGTGACTTGACTTTACTTGATTGGCCATTGCATTCAAGAAATCAACAGATATGTCTGTGATTGGCTACATTGCTCAACACTGCAAAAACATGTTGTAAATATAAACCTTGGAAGCTCTCCTGAGCGCAAACACAAATACCCATTTGGAGTGTTTGCTCAATCTGTTTCGCCAAAATCCTACTTTTGCAGCCTCAACTGAAAGTGCTCTCTGCTCTTGCTTTCATTTGAGGGTGCTTAGCAGCCTGTAGCACACTATATAGAACCAGGACTGCTTCAGAATAATGTCACGCAGATGCATGAAGTTGTGTGAAGAATCATCCATGTATGGCATCCGTGTACGTCAGAGAACATCCTCACTTTGGTCAGAGCTGTAATAATGCAATTAAGCCATTTTAAATGCCTGTTTATTGCAATTAAAATAGGTGGATGCCACATAGTTTAATGCGATTATGGTTACTACGATTTTGAGCTTAATTGCATTATTTTGATGGAAGTATTACTTTAACATGAGGGCAAGTTTAATCGCAATATTGCCAAAATCCCATTAGAGTCCCATTATGAGGGTGCATGTAAACACACTCAGTGTAACATTGTTAAAGGGGTCATTTCCAAAGCTCATTATTTTGTGTATTGGGTGTAATAGAATATGTTAGCATGCTTTAATGTTCAAAAAATGCTTAATTTTTCACGTACTGTTCATTATTGCAGATCCTCTATCTGAACCTCTTTCTAAAATGCGTTGATTTCTACAAAGCCTCGCCTTCGAAAAGCGCAGTGTGCTCTGATTGGCCAGCTGACCCAGTGCATTGTGATTGGCTGAACATCTCAGGCATGTGTCGAAAATGTAACGCCCCTTACCATAATCATGAGCTTTAGCTTCCAAAGCAGTTATAAGAACAGTTAATAATGCTGCCAGTTTTATTATATCACAACGGGCACGTGCTGCTTCAGCTCTGCCTGAGCGTCCAGTGTGAAGAAGAACACGTAGTGAATCATGTTTGTCGTCTTTTTGTTGCCAGTTATAAGCAGAGAACAGGATACTATGTTTGTAAACATAAATCCATCTCTGTCTGCACTTGTGATCGTAAGAACAACAAACAATATGTGTTACTCTACACTTTACCAAACTACGCATTTGAACAGTCAATAGCAAATTACAAAACATACTTACAGGCTCAGATTCAGAAGCGCCAGATTGTCCTAGCAAAGTTGGAAATTCCCTGTTTTTTAGAAACAGCCTTTCTGCACAGCCAGCCTTGTACTCTCCCAGGTTCAGGAAACTTTCCTCCGTAAAATGTGCTGCGCACACTCGAACATTTGGGTTGTACTGTTCTGGGACAGTGTTGTAAATAAATGTTAACCACTGACTCCTAATTGCATCAACTTTCGGAAAGGCCAAAAAAAGTGCTTTTGCTTTCGCATAGAATCACAAAGTGTCTTGCGGCAACAACACAACTGCAATACCTGAAACCACACCTTCTTTCTTTGTGTATCCAATTGGGTGGTATTATGCAAATATTTGCACGTAGTGAAGTAGATATATGAGGGAGAATTCAGTCGAGGCGTTTTCGGCCGGTCTGGATCAGCCTTCTCTTTTAGATAGAAAAATTCGTTTTGTGGGAAACTTTGAGCTTTGTAAATTTGCAGATCTTATACATGCACAAACAGCTAAAAAACACACTAAAAAAGAAAACATGAAAACGCAATCTACGACCCATTTAATAACTCCTGACATAATGAAATATCATGTACATCATAAGTTTTAAATGTGGTTACAATTGAAAATACTACAATTAGAAGTGTAATGACTTTTCAAAGGAAATCAGGCTCGTATAGTATACTGTAAATCCAAATGTTGTCTTCCTTCTCTCTGATTTGGCCTTTTATGCTGCAAGGAATTTTTGTTTTCCCCTTGGGCAATTTTTAAATAAGATGAGATTACTCTACACTTTACCAAACTATGCATTTGAACAGTCAATAGCAAATTACAAAACATACTTACAGGCTCAGATTCAGAAGCGCCAGATTGTCCTAGCAAAGTTGGAAATTCCCTGTTCCTCTTCAGGAACTCGAGCTGCGTCGACAAACGCTAGGGGAACGAGAATGCCCACGCCGCCAGGTTCAGGAAACTTTCCTCCGTAAAATGTGCTGCGCACACTCGAACATTTGGGTTGTACTGTTCTGGGACAGTGTTGTAAATAAATGTTAACCACTGACTCCTAATTGCATCAACTTTCGGAAAGGCCAAAAAAAGTGCTTTTGCTTTCGCATAGAATCACAAAGTGTCTTGCGGCAACAACACAACTGCAATACCTGAAACCACACCTTCTTTCTTTGTGTATCCAATTGGGTGGTATTATGCAAATATTTGCACGTAGTGAAGTAGATATATGAGGGAGAATTCAGTCGAGGCGTTTTCGGCCGGTCTGGATCAGCCTTCTCTTTTAGATAGAAAAATTCGTTTTGTGGGAAACTTTGAGCTTTGTAAATTTGCAGATCTTATACATGCACAAACAGCTAAAAAACACACTAAAAAAGAAAACATGAAAACGCAATCTACGACCCATTTAATAACTCCTGACATAATGAAATATCATGTACATCATAAGTTTTAAATGTGGTTACAATTGAAAATACTACAATTAGAAGTGTAATGACTTTTCAAAGGAAATCAGGCTCGTATAGTATACTGTAAATCCAAATGTTGTCTTCCTTCTCTCTGATTTGGCCTTTTATGCTGCAAGGAATTTTTGTTTTCCCCTTGGGCAATTTTTAAATAAGATGAGACTGTGTTGGGTGTCTGCCAAAGTGGTGTTATTGAATAATTAACTTGTGCTTGTGTTACATTTAGAAATTGATATTCCATCTGATGAAAAATAACAACACTGGTATTACTGCAAAGAAAGACAAATGGATTGGGAATTAGAATGTCCGTCCTTGTTCTTATCTGTATACAGCATTCATTCATCCAAATAAACTTCATTGTGGTGTAATTCTCTACTACTAACATCATAATGAAGTAGTTCAATTGAAGTAAATTATTTTAAATGTATTTGTATAATGCTTCGTACAAAAGTAAATGCCTAAAAGGAGTTTTAAGAGGTTTTAGAGCTGGACCTTCAAAGACCAAGCCTATGGTTACAAGGTAAAATGCCATAAAATAGAGTTAGCAAGTAACCTTGGGCAGAACCAAGGATCAAAGGGTAATCCATCTTCCTCTATTTAGCCTGACTGGAGGCCATCTTAAAAATAAGCAGTAATTTGTGTTGATGTATTGAGGCATGTAAAAAGCATTTTCCTGACCATCTTTCTTTCGAGAACATTTGGTCTGATCCTATTGCAAATTATTATTGTTATTAAGAATTTTCACTTTTAATTTTCACTCATGTTTATATTTCACTTCTGAATGTTTTAAATCTGTGGATTATCCCATGTCACTTTATTTTCCAATTGTCGTAGGCTCCAGTGAACTACTTACCTCAGATAGATGGTAATTACAGCTTGTCTATGTCAGGAAACGAGTGATGCCCAGTTCTGTCTTGGGCCTCATTTCTTTTACAATGTGCAGTATATTAAGAGTGTTCATCTAGCTGTGAGAAACTTTAAATTGCGTTATAAATAACTTTTTGCTGACTTTGCTTGAAGGCATGTTTTATACGCGTATAGCTACTTCTGCAGCGAAAGCTTCAGAGACAGTTTGTCATAGACTCTCTACCTCATTACAAGTGACAGTTACCGATCAGCACTAAAATGTGAGTTGGTGTCTTCTGTCACGCTGCAATTGTCACAGCTTATAAAGCACTATTTTAAAATGGCTGTATTTTTTTAACAGCACATTTTTGTAAGAAAATGTTGAGGCTCCCTCTCAGATTCAAGATATATTATAAATTGGGATATTTTATGCATAATTAGTAATGTTATGTGATGTAATATCCCTCAAATAAAAGTAGTAAGTAATATTTTAGTATATGCAAAGAGTTAAACTGCTGTGATAGAGGTACCTTATTAAGAATCTGTTGGCTCCTCCTTTGGCCTTACAATAAAACAATAACAGAACAGATGTTGTTCCTGTAGTTCAAAGAGCAGAGCATGTTTATGGCAGCACCAAGGTCATGGGTTTGATTCCCAGGGAATGCTAGTGCTGATAACATATATACCTTGAATGTAATGTAAGTTGCTTTGGATAAAAGCATGCCAAATGCAGGTCAATTGTTAGTTTCAATACAATACATACATACATACATGGGTCAAAGACATTAAAATGTTAGCATCACAAATAAAAATTACAAAAGTGATTTTATGTCCATAGAAAGCACATTAAATGTATAAATTAAATAAGTTTTTGGAGAATAAAATGTCAAAATTTGGTTGAAATAATGTTACATTGTCATTCAGTGTAACACAATATTTATGTAAAAATTCAAACATGCTTATTCTGATGTGTACATATTAAAATATATAAAATAATAAGGGAGCAAATTAAATTTGATTGTTTTAAATGAGTAAAAAATTCTTACTGACAAATGGGCAAAACCTCGGATAGTGGCAAATAAAAAAAAATTACAACTAATTAGTATTTGGAGTTAAATCAATTAGTCTTTTAATATGTCATAAATTGATTTTTGTTGTAAATATACCTGACAAGATTGTTACTGTAATGGGGCTGACGAGACGTGAGACGTGCGGATCCATATGCAAAGCTTTATTTGGGGAAGACAGAGACATGGTCATAAGACAGGCAGGGTCAAACAGTGGCAACCAGGAATATGGTGGGCAAGACACAAGAATAATCCTAGGGCTAGCGCAGGTCGACGATCGGCAGACAGAATCAAAAAAGGGGCGAGACTAAAGGAGAAATCCAGGAAACCAGATCAAAAACCGGAGAAAACAGGCTAAGGCAGGGAAATGAATGAGGGCTCTGTAGAGTAGCTATCTGGAGATATGCGCTGAACAATACTCGGCAGAGGGAAGGGATCAGAGTGAGTGTTAAATAGTGAGGGAATGATATGAAACAGCTGGGTGCAATCAGTGTACAGCTGTGTGCAATCTGTGCTGAGTGCAATCAGTGCAATGCATGATGGGAAATGTAGTCCGGGGTGATGTGCAACAGTGTGTAGTGCGAGAGTCAATGCAATAGGAAAGGGTGACCTCTGATGGCTAGCAGATGAAAGTTCATGGACCGGATTCGTGACAGTTACACTGAATTACATTTTAGTGGGTGTCTTCTGTACATCAGGGAAAAATGTATGCTATTCATTTTTTGCTCAGAAAAACTAAAACAAAATTGCAATTAAAATTAAACAGAATTCTTTTTTTAAATTGGGCAAAACAACAACAATTTGAAGCAGTATTACACTTATTGTTTTTATTCTTAAACCCTTTTTCGTCTTTGACGCACATGCATAAAATAAAATAAAAATAAAACCATACATTTTGAGATGAAAAGTAACACTGCATAAATAATTTATTAAGATATAAGAAATCTATTTAGTTTTACTGCATCAACATTTTTTTTCAAGATTCAGTCTGTGAAAGCAGTTCTTAATATCTTATGCATTGTTGCTTCCTAAGTAAATTTATGTTTTAATAATTTGTATATATATATATATATATATTATGTTAGGTTATTTATTTATTTCAATTCAGAAATCTCTCTCCCTCTCTCTCTTTAACAGTGTAGTCATTGTTGGTTCTAATTTTTCTGTTCAATTATTATATCTCTTTACAGTGTCATTGAGATGTCAACCTCCTGTTTTAATAACTGTAGAAGTGTTCAGTACAGTCTAAACTGTAAAAAAAAATCCTGTTGAATTTACAGTAAATAAACTGTCAGCTGTGGTTGCCAGAAATTCAAATTAAATATATTTTGGGATGTCATACAAAGACAAAATCATGCCGACATCGTTCTGCTCCTGACTACTCTAGTGAGAGAAGAAGACTGAATGAGTTCAGCGTGCTCTTGGAGAGCTCTTTGTGTTGGCGGTACGGCGCTTCAGCGGTGGTGGTTTCCCGTGTCGAGTGGGTTGCACACATCAGGCTGCACTACCCCCTGTTTGTGTTGCAGATGATCATCTCCCCTGTGCGCCTCAGCACGCTAAAAGAGCTTTTTCCCTAAAAGAGCAATTTCGGGTGCGTCTTTTTAAAGACGACGTTGCGTGGCAAACTTGACGTTACGTCTTTGTAAAGACGATGTGGGTCTTGCTATAGACAACGTATCACGTGGGCGTTTCTGGATGCGGTCGTTACCTGGCGCTGGGTTATGGTCACGATCGCTGCCTCACATGCCTGGGCATGTAGCACGCTGAGGTGGCGTTTGTGGATGAGTCATCTTCTCATTGCGGGAAGATGATCATCTCGGAGTCGCGGGCCAAGCTCCGTTTCCTCAAGGGGCGGAGTTCCATTGCCTCTGCCTTGATCTAGTTCTCCTCATGGCGGCAACCAGGGGGCTGCTTCAGACAGTAGCACGGGCGGTCTGAGGCAGCAAAGCTGCGCTGTGGAGCCGGTCGCAGGGCAGCCGCCCCGCCCGTCCAGGCCCCCGCCAAACCAGGTGGCAAGCGAAAGAGCAAGAGGCCCTGAGACGGGCAACCCAGAGGTGGAGGGACCTGCTCTTCAGGAGATGGTAAGCACATCACTCCCTCCCCCGGAGGAGGGCCGGGCGGAGAATCTTTTCATCTTTTTACGCCACTCTCCTCTCGGTCGGTGGTACCCAAATACTCGACAAAGAGCAATTCCTCTATTTCTGGGTCCCCAGATGGGACGGGGGGTTGTGGATGATCCAGTGCGTATCACACTCACCCTCCTCTCTCGCCAGTGAGCAGCGGTGGGCGGATCGGGAGGACGAACCAACGGACTACCCACGCACCCTCTGCTCGAACGCAGGTCAGTGTTACACACACCCAGACCCCGCCTTGGACCGGCTACGAGTCGCCCGGGCCTGGTCCCTGCATTCTTCCACGCTGCCCCATGCCTGTAGTTCCGTTGATGCCACTTGCGCGGTGTCTGGGAGCCTGGCTAGAGCTACCCAGCCTCACTGGGGCTGCTTCATATGAGACCGCTTCAGCTCTGGCTCCATGGCCGAGTCCCAAGGTGGGCATGGCAACGCGGCACTTACCGAGTCCAAGTTACACCGGCCTGCCGCCAAACCTTCACCCCGTGGTCAGACCTTGTGTGCCTCAGAGTTGCTGGCAGTGCACCTTGCCTTGAGCCGTCTCGAAGGGCGATTATGAGGCAAGCATGTACTAGTCCGGGACAACACGGTGACCGCTGCGTACATCAACTGACAAGGTGGTCTGCGCTCCCGTCGCAACTCGCCCGCCACCTCCTCCTCTGGAGTCAGAAGCATCTGAGGTCGCTTCGTGCTGTTCACATTCCTGGGCTGCTCAACCGGGCTGCCGACGAGCTGACCCGAGCTGCGCGCCCGGGATAATGGTGACTCCATCCCCAGACGGTCCAGCTGGTTTGGGGACATTTCGGAGCCACTCAGGTGGACCTGTTTGCCTCTCCAGAAACCTCTCACTGCCAGTTGTTCTTCTCCCTGCCGGAACACTCGGCACGGACGCACTGGCACACAGCGGGCCGCGGGGCCTTCGCAAATATGCTTTTCCCCCAGTGAGCCTTCTTGCACAGATACTGTGCCAGGTCAGGGAGGACGAGGAGCAGGTCCTGTTGGTGTCACCCTATTGGCCTACCCGGACCTGGTTCCCAGAACTAATACTGGTCCCTGGACGGGACGCGGAGGTTCTAAGTGACTTACCTCAAGAGGTAGTTGACACCATCACTTCAGCAAGAGAACCGTCTAAACCTGCAAAAACACACATTTGATAGTACTTTACAGTGAATTAACATATAATTACAAGTTTTCAGTGTATATAAGGTAACTTACAGTCAACCAATTAACAGATTTTTTTTTTAAAAACACACACAATACTAGCGTTTTAAAAGTCTATGGTAGCTCAAGTATAAATTAAATAGATGGCCCGTTCTGAGTAAAAGGTACTGTACAATTTCTTTCCCCTCTTTTTCAGTGCATATACCAAGTGCTCTCCCTTGAGAAGATGTGATTGACAGATGAGGTTAGAGGGTCATCTGTCAGAAAGGTTCTTAGATCAGCTTACATCTGGGTCTCTCTGAAACTTAAGTTGATAGAGGTTTGGTGAGGTCATGTGTAACTGAGCAAAAACACACTCCACTTCTCTGTTGGTGTGTAATGCTCTTGTAGAGCTCCCAGGTATTGTCTGGATTTTCTGGCCCAGACCAGTGAAGAATTCATTCTGCATGGACTGCTCTTTTACTGCCACGTTAATAAATTACTAATATCTAATGTTGCTATTAGAGTTGTCATCTTCCTCAGAGATTTTCTGTCATCATGTATCTACTCTAGTGTGGTGGAATTAAAGTAATAGCCCAGGTTAAATATAAGTTAAGCTTGTAAGCAAGTCAAAACGAATCAACATTATGCAACAAGTGCTGTACGAGGTATTGAGACAGAAATGTTCTTTTAAAGCTACAGTCAAACACATGACTCTAGTAACAAAGTAATGTTAAAGCTTTTCTCATCTTCGAAGTATTGTACTGAGTCATGGTGTGATTGAAGTTAAGTATATTATTAAGAGTCCCTTGACCTTAAAGTGAACCAATTAACTTATTTAGTGCTTTATTGTTATATTGTTAAAAAATGTAAGCATAAAAAATTGGCCAGTGATATATTCAAAGTTGGACATAAAATACATCCTTACCTACATACATACAGTATATTAATTTAAAGCAATATTATAGAAAATCTTGGCTGCATGAATCAAAAATGAAAATCAAATTATTGCAAAGTTTTATATATAAAGTTGGATATATGTTATGTAAGGGATGATGTACATCCAGCCGGTTGTTATCATAGAATAACCCCCGATAGGGTAATCAGGACCCCAACACGCAGCAGATTGGTCTTGTATCACCCTGAAGGGGGTTATTCTGTGATAACAACCGGCTGGATGTACATTATCCCTCTTATTACATGGCTACTTGCCATATAAGTAAATAATTAGACACAATATTGATTTGAGTTGATATATTTGAATGCAAAGCTTCCGTGAACACAGCAGTTGCTAGCAAGCGGCAAGTTCAAACTAAACTAACAATTAAGGGAAACGGTGCAGTCAAAACACTTATTACACAACATTTCATCACATAAAGAATTATGGCGATAAAAGATTCTGATTTAAGACCAAACTGTTTTAAAATCTTACCAGTTGTTAGTGATCTTAAAATCCATTACAGTGTACAAAACAATCATCGCAAAATGGCAGCAGCTGCGTTTGTTTGAAACGAGAGAGCAGGTCCGCGATACCAGGATGACATAATGAAATAATTGCACACATAATATTGAATCGAGTTTTAATATTTTATTAGCTAACCAAACGCAAAGCTTCCACAAAGAAAAACTGTTCCTAGCAAGAGTATAGCGCTGACTTCAGTTACCCGGATGAGTCTGTGTTATCAGCTTTTACCTATTGTTAAGGGATAACATACTGTCAGAATGTCATGACTGACCAATCAGAATCAAGTATTAAACAGAGCCACGTAATAAATATATTATACAGTACAGTTGCATCAAATTATATATACACTATATAGCATATCTCAACTGCCTGATTTTATCGCATTATTATTATCGCCCAGATCTTTATATAAATTTGAAAATAAGTACTGAATGTCCAACTTTATCCACATACATACAGTAGCCTATATTTGCTGTGGGCAATATATATATAACAAATCTCAAATGTTTGATTGCTTATATCGTCATTGAAAAGGAAAACAGTTTTATCACCCAGCTCTAAATGCTAAATGTGACATGAAGTTTAAGATATTAATATATATGTGAAGCTGCTTAGATATTTTTTTTGGGGTTGGTTGGTTGTCTGTTTGTTTGACCTCATAACAATAATCAAAATATCATAACTGGACCTTCTAGTGAACTTCTCTCTGGTGACGTATGCAGGACTTTTCCAATCATGTAGTCTGCTTAAACAATGCCCCTGCAAACTCAGTTCATCTGCCTCCACTAGAACCAAGTCCCCACCCTACGTTTTTACAAAACTGAACATAAGAATTCTATTCATATTCAAAAGAACTGCATTGTTCTACAAAGGCATTCAAACTGTGGGTTGGTCTTAGTGTGTTTGTGTCTGTAAAAGTGTGAAATGTGTGTGTGTGTCAGTGAGGGCCAGGTTTAATTAAGGCTCTCACAAGCTCACAGTTCCCCACTTCAATCTGTTCCAGCTGGCCCTCAGATGAACCTCTGACGACTGAGGCCTGCTGTGAGTGTGTGATAGAAAGCGAATCAGATAGTGAGAGAGAAACCACTTCCATCCTGCCATGAAAGAAAGATACATAAGTACTTTAAACATGATATCTCATTGGATTGCTAAAGAGAACCAATATTTATCCAGAATTACTTGGTGTCTGTCATACAGTAATCGTCAGGTTAAACTGTTCATACTGTATGTAGAATCGAATTTGTACATGAATTGGAAGGCTAAACTCAAATGTTTTTCATGTTACTTAGTGATTTAAAAGCTTAAATATAGACTACCGTTCAAAGGTTTGGGGACAGATTTTTTTTTTTAAGAGATTAATACTTTTATTCGGCAAGGATACATTAAATTGATAAAAACTGACAGTAAAGACACTGACATAGTTTAAAAAAAAAAAATATATATATATATTCTTTGAATAACTGCTATTCTTTCGAACTGAAAAAAGTACTGCAGTCTGTGCAAAATTAGTAAGCAGCACAGCTGTTTTTTAACATTGATAATAAGAAGAGATACAAAATCAGCATATTAGAAGGATTTTTTGAAAGATCATGTGACACTGAAGACCCATGTAATGGCTGCTGAAAATACAGCTTTGCCATTGCAGATTGAATTACATTAGAAAGCAGTCATTTTAAGTTTTAATAATATTTCACAATATTATTGTATTTTTAAACAAATAAATGCATCCTTGGCGAGCACGAGAGACTCAACATTCGTAAAACTTTTATAGAAAAATATTATTTAATGTGATGGCATTTTGTAAAATTATTTGATATTCAATATAAATAGCAACCTATTTGTACATGTCGCTATCATGTCAGTCATAAGTCCTATTTGAATGGTAGTTGTTTCTCATGTGGATGTCTGTAAAAATACATTTCTATGGCACCTCAGGGATAAAACTCATGCATTTGGATGGCAATTTATTCACGATGGAGGAGTTAGTTCTGTGATCCTATGAACACACTGCTCATGTGGTCAGTCGCATGATTGTGTGCTGTAAATAAAAGGCCATATGCTTGGAATAATAAGAATAATTACATTTTTACATGGGTGGTGGGTGAAAATCACTGGCATTCTGGATTTGGACGGCAATAAAGTGTTGAAAATAGTAAATGTTGAAAATAGCTTGAGAAACAATTTGTCACGCTTCACGAGGGAGGAACGAGGAAATGCTGGGGAATACATGAACTAGAATTGTTCATACGCCCTCCCGGACGGCGCGTTCTGTGCCATAACAGTACCATCGGAGAGGGGGTGGGTGCCCTGGAGGCTGGTGCAGGACTGGAACAGGGCAGAGACAAGGAGAGCCTCCAGGGCAGATCAGGAAGCCATGGTGGAGCAGGGAGCTCAGGGAGCCATCCGTGACCTTAGCCGGCTCGGCCACCACGGCCACATGCCCCCCCCCCAAAAAAATGTATTGGGGGAAATTAGGAATTCTGAGGGGTGCTCTGGAGGAGCAGCCACTTGAGGGCGCTCTGGAGGGGATTCAGGGACTCGAGCCCTCACCGGGCTAAACTCGGGGACCGGAACCCTCTCTGGGCTAAACTCGGGAACTGGAGCTCTCCGTGGGCTATACTCGGGAACTGGAGCCCTCCCTTGGCTTAACTGGGGATCAGGAGCCCTCCCTGGGCTTAATGGGAGATCTGGAGCCGACACTGGAGTGAGCTCTGGGGCTGGGATGAGGGCTGTCTTTTCCTCCTCATCCTCCTCCCTTGGTTACAGGTGATTAGGACGGCCGGCGGGCTTGTCGTTGTGGCAGCCGGTGAGCTTGACTCGGGAACGGCCGGTAGGCTTGATTTCCACGGGCTGGCAGGCCTATCTTGACTGAGGAACCGCCGGCGGAGAGATCCCAGATCGGGATCGAAGGCTCACCGGATGACTGCCTCCTTCCAGTCGAGGTTGGTGGTGTCTGGGAGCTCTGCGGGGAGATGGTAAGTCACCCCGAGTCGGAAAAGCTTCACGAGGGTTTCCCCCTCGAGGGAGCTGGTGAGGGCGAGCGGCACGAACACCCTTGCGTAGACGATCGGGTTGGGGCTTGCCTGAGCCATGGCGATGAACCTCGCTCGTTCCTTCATATGAGCGGGGAGAAACGAATGGCAAAACAAAACACTTTTAAAAACAGAGAAAAAGGCGCCGCTTACTTTCAGTTTTTGGTCCGCTGTTCTGTCACGCTTCATGAGGGAGGAACGAGGAGACGCTGGAGAATACTAGAACTAGAATTTAATTCAATAAACAAAGGGATACAAATACTGAAACTTATGAATGACATTTAACAGCGGACGGGAAACAAGGGGCAAAACACACTATAAATACACAGACACCAATGGGACACACCTTGGAACAAATTAACTAAATAATCAAACACAGCTGGATACAAATTCACACAACGAGGACAGGAACAGGAAAGACCAAATAAGGAAAACAGGAACTCAACAGGAACATACACATGACACAATTACCCTTCAATGAGGGCTATAGGAATTGTATTTGCAATTTTCCTCTAAAATTTAATTTACACCAAAAGTTTGCCGTTAAATATACATTGGTCTTCCCGTTCAAAAATGATCAGTCACATTTATAGAAAGACATTAACATTAAAAGTAACCTGTCATTTTAAATTGTCATGATGAGAAAAGTAATATAAGAGAATGTGGCATTAATAAAGTTTTGAAGAGCCAAGTTGAAGTTCAAAAGTTTTTCATGCTTAGGATTGTGTATGACATTCTGCATGTTTTCTTTTTTTTTACATTTTACTTGATGCAGAACTAAAATGTGAAATGGTACATGTTTCCAGTACTTAGTGTCTACACATCCTGATACAGCAGATACAACTTATAAAAAACACGACTGATCTTCTGAAGTAAGACAGCGTATTACGTACTATAACAGTCACAATTCTCCCTCCACTTTCCATTCAAACCACTAAGCTGCAAAAAAGGGTCATTCAGAAGTCATATACTGAAATCACCAAGAGCACATTAACGTGTGACCACCTACGTTTACATATTCAGTGTCAGTACTAATTGAGTAAGCCCCAAGAAGCTGTGCTTTACAGTGATTTTAGAACAGCTAAGAGACAGTATTAGGCATGATGCAGAGTGGAGTACATATAAAAATTTAAAAATGAAAATGCTACAGAATTGTACCTACTGTAAATGTATGAAACATAATTGACCTTCCTTTTTATATTCTTATGTTTTTGAAGGCTTGAAAAACTCTATGTACAAAGTTCTAGTTATTTATAATTATACACTGTTATTTTAAAACACTAAGAGTGTTTAATAACATGCTTATTTCTTTTTATCTTTTGTAGGGTTCCATCACTCCCTCCCTTCCTCGCCCTACACTGCAGAGCCCGAAGGTCACAGGTTACCACCCTCAGGGACGTTATCGTCAGAATTCTTGAATCAGGGTGGTTCTCCAAAGATCCTTCTGTTAATCTGCAATGTTGCTGGGTCTGGCCAACAAGCTACAAGGTAACTAAAGCACTATATATTAAAACAAATGTTACAGAAGGAACCCTCTAAGTTTCTAAGTTTCCAAATCATTTTGTCAACGAAACCCCAAATTGTTTACCTGAGATTTCAAGCAATGTTTGAACCCATTCAGTGGACCCTTTGATGGATAGTGAGACAGAGATGTGATTTCTTTACATATTGTTTATAATGTAGTGGTACTTTTTAAGCCTGGCCTATAATATTGTGTGAAATACCAGGTTCATTTATTTTCTTACTTTAAAGGCACAATATGTAAGATTTTTTTATTAAAATATCCAAAAACCACTAGAACAGTTTGATATATTTTGCTGACTTGTGTACTTACATTATCCCAAATGTTTTGAAGAATGTTTAAATCCAGAGAAATAAGCAATTTTAAATAGTGACGCGGACCGTGTCCATAGTGTCAATGTGTCGCCTGCCAAAGACGTCATAACCCCTCGATTTCCATTTTTCCGTTTTGTTTTGTAGAAAACATGGAAACACCAAAGACGCTTTAATATGTTGTGCGTTTTAATAGACCGTTGACGACTGCACAGAGTAGCATTATAACAGAACTTTTAAATGTATCTAGTATGATAAAACAGTGCTGCTCCCCCCCCCCCCCCCACACAACACCGCGGGGAAAGCGGGGAAGCGGTCGACTGTGGCATAATAAAAGCTCAGCTGCTTTTGAGCCGTGTGTCACGCTCGTTCAGCGGCCTCGTTTCAGCCTCACCCTGCTTCATTTTACTACGTTAATAAATCATTAGCTCATCCATGAACATGATTTCTGCCCGAGTCCCGTCGGATTGCATCGGCTGTGGGGATGAAGACCACAACTCCCATGAATCCAGACTCAGTCACGGGTCATCAAACTACGCCTTTGTCTATTTGTTTATTTTGAATACGCGCCCTCTAGCGGCGAAAATGACATATTGTGCCTTTAAGATGCTTGCTCTACATTGGAAGGCCATTAAGCAATATGTAGCGTCTGCATATGATCATGCATGAGCGTTGGACTGTTTATGGCTTAAAAGACCCCTTATTATATTTGAATATTGTGTTTTTGTTTAAAGTATTTGGTTTTCCACAAAAAATAGTTTGCAGTGCTGCCATTAACCCCCTTGAAGACGTGTTAATAAATACAATAAACAAATTCATTCATTCGTGTGTTTGTTAAATATATAATAAATGATTCAGTTTTATATGTAATAATAGAAAATTGTTTATATGTAATAATACAAATTGTTTGTTTTACCCATTTACAAATATACATTAATTTTATTTGGAAAATGTAAGTAATTTATTAAGTATTTCCAATTTAAAAAAATACAATGTGAAGCAGATTCATAACGCATAGAAGCATAACGCTGTAGCATTTAGTCCTTTGCTATAGTTGTTTGTTCCCGCAGAACATTACCATGTGATTAAAAGACCATTTAAAATCTAGGTCTTTTTCGCATTTTAAAGATCCAGTATTCCAAATGTGCTGTTCTATGAGTCAAGTGATTCATTGAATATAATTTTTTAGACCTACTGCTACAAGAGACAATTCAAGATGCACAAATACATTAATTCATACAAGTCTGATCAGTCAACTCTGTCAGAATCAATAATCCAAGTCAGTAAATTGCAGCACAGGAATCATCTTGCATGCTACACTGATCGCCTGGACTCTGGAGAGTGCTGCATCTGGCACAGTCTTCGTCACTAACCTCTAGCTGTCAGTCAGAGCTGCACACAGTCTCGCTCTCTCACTCATGGACACAGAGCTTTGGGTGGAAACAGATGACGGGTATTCCCCTGAAACACTTTAGGGCCTAAAGAAGAGAGGAGAGAAAGCGAAAGAAAGTGTTTGTGTACTGCACCTTAATGGCAGATGCCTGCAGCCTCTAGCCCACATTTGGTAGAGAAGTTCAGGGGCGGTTCTAGACCAAAGTAACTGCTTTTAGGGGGCACAATTTTAAAATTCATCTTAACCTACTTTAAGTATTATTAATTCAGTCTAATAGAATTCAGCTCTCATGCTTATCATGTGACACACAGCAGCCACAATACCACTGTATAACTGATATAGGCTTATGTCCCTACTGAAAAAATAAAATAAAATCATCACAGACAATTTTAATGGTTAATTTTTAGTGGAAACATTACAAACCATCAACTTTTAACCATTAAAACCATTAAAAATGGTTTACTGTAGTTTGTTTTGGGACATATTCCATTAGGATTTATTGGTTTTAACAAGCCACCTATAGAAGGCAACCAATTACCAGTAGAGACCCACAGGGTCCATTACAGTTTCCAGTAAAACCAATACAAGTCCCATTATAACCAGTAAAACCATTACAAATTTTGTAATGCTGTCTATTTTTTTTAGCAGGGTTATTAATTTATTTTTATTTGAAATATTCCCAAAATATATCATGAAATATCTCAGTTCTCAAATATGTGTAAGTAAATGCATTTTGCACCTTTATAGATTATGTTAGTTGATCTATAATGGGCGATGGGCAAAGTAGCCTAATAGTGTAATCTAATAACTTTGCATAAAAATCCATATTTTTACTTGAGAGACATATTACGCCCCTTTTTACAATATGTAATATAAGTCTCTCAAAATACTCCACAGATCATTTATTATATCATTTTGAAAATGCCTATTTTGAGCGGAAGCAGAAACGGGCTGTTTTTCGGGCCTGTCTCTTTAAATGCAAATGAGCTGCTGCTCCCCGCCCCCTTTTCCAGAATAGAGCTCAGAGCTGCGCCGTTACAGCTCGGACCTGCTAAAAAAACATCTGCTTTGGTTCTGATTATCATGTTTATCGCGTTAAAAATCATGCGTTTTAAACCATATTAGTTTAAACTTCTGATATACGGTTTTCTGAGTGCACACATCCGAAGCACACGGACAGAAAGTGGCCACCAGACAGCATGCGAGTACTAAACTAAGTTCTCATTCACACACAAGTTTACGTAAAAACACACGAGTTACAAAAACAGTCGGTTATGTCTGTGAAGGTAAACAGCTGGGAAATAAATTGCATGTTTATTTTAGATCTGTGTGGCAGCAGCAATATACAGTTAATAAATCAATAAATCCACTGCTCTCTTGTCTCCTCTGATGCTGGGACTGTAAATATTGTTCTGTGCTCATCTGTGCAGCCAAAGACAGAACAGTTAGCATGTTTTGCTCAAACTTTCGCCATGGCATTAGAGCTGGTACACCGTTGTCGCTTGCTAAATCAAAATGACGGCACCATGGGTGTAAACTTACAGATTAAGGGGCAGTAATATTATAATGAGATCCAAACAGACGCTCTCGTTTTTTCAGACGCTTGCAGAAAAAGGCTTACCAAAACAAAGTTACTGGGTTAATATGTTTCACGTTTCCTTGGTTGGTAGATGCACCGGGAACCTGATTATAGCACTTAAAACCTGGAAAAATCAGATTTTCATGATATGTCACCTTTAAGTACCAGATACGGGTGTCATACCTTTAAATTTGTTGACAGGGGGGCACTGGCCACCCCCTAGAACCACCCCTGGAAAAGTTGTCTCGCTGATTCAACGTTTGCAACAAAAGATAAAAGATCTGTACCAAAAAGTAGGTTTAAAGGGGTCCTATTATGCTCTTTTACAAAGTTTTGATTTTGTTTTGGGGGTGTACTAGAACAGGCTCTCATACTAGGCTGTTTGAGAAAAACATTATTTTTCACATATTTTACAATATTACAACACCTCTCTCCTCAGTCTGGCATGAACGGCTCGAATAGTTCCTGTATCAAATGAAGACCCGCCTTCTGAAATACGAAATGTGCTGTGATTGGTTAGCTGGGCCAGTGTGTGTTGTGATTGGCACCACTCGGCGCCTGGTCGGGAAATGTCATGCCCCTTACCCCATAGCCGCCTGCGAGCTTCAGTGTAAATATTGCGTCAATATCAAATCAATTTGAGCACGATTTAAACCCGGATGATTGTAACCACTCTAAGTTTGTCTACCTTGGGAAAGCTAGCGTGTCTCCGACATAGTGATAAGACTCGTTGCCTTCTCTAGTGCAGCTCAACCAGGTCTCGTCCCATTCGTCGATCTTTGTGATATCACAAATCCCGGAAAATATGCGTTGTAGTCCAAACGAGTCGTTCATTGTAGTTTTTAAAAAGTGATTTCTGTTAAATGAAATATCTCCTTTTGAAGTGGACTTTGAGCTTTGTAACTTTGCAGATCTTTTTTATGCTCAAACAGCAACATTGCAGACTAACTAAAGTTGAAAAAAGTGAAAAAGCATAATAGGACCCTTTTACATTTTCAAGCTGATAGGGTGTTTTAAAGGTGAATTGTGTAATTTTTGCAATGTTAATTTGATATTGTACCAACTTCATGTGCAGAGACAACTTTAAATCCATTCATAGGTTGAATTTGCAAAACATTGCTCTGTTTGCATGAGCAGTCTGATGTGTCTACTTCTAATTCAACCAATGTTGTTAGTTTGCCGGTCTACCTGTAATATCTGATTTCTGGGAAACTGACTATTTTGCTTGGGAAATCATACTTATTTGTTTGGTGCAGTAGTCTCGCATAAGTGAGGAAAGTGGTAACATTGGCAAGTGAATTCTTAGGGACTATGTTACCAAGCGAGTATTTACAAAGAGGGAGTGTTAAGTAAGGCAAATAATATTGTGAGTGAAAAGAGGCATCCTCTTGCCTCTGCTTTTGAATTTGTGCCATCTGGTTGACTATATTGTCTTCCTTGTTGTATTATTATTATTAATATTTTATAAATGATGACTAGCTGGTGTTGCGATTCACTCACTCATTTATTCATTTTTTATATTTGTGTATATATTGTGATTTCTAATGCCTGTGAACATGCTGCAAACTCACTTTCCCTAAAGTAAGCTAATTAAGTAACCAGACTAAACAACATATATGACTCTACAGCTTATACTGGCCAATAGCTGCTCATTTAGTCAGGAAGTGACAGTCTGACCGACATATAAAGTTGTTTTATTTTTAAGAAAAAAAAAATATTTTTGAAGTTTATACCACAATAATAGACTGATGTGAAAATAAATAAAAAAATATAATAATAGTAATGGCAATGCAGTCTGCACCAATGTTTGTGCAGAAAACACTGAAAAAATAATGGAAAATTTTGTAGACACTGTGATCAGAATTTCTGCCTGTCCAGAATTTCCACAGACTATCTAATTAACTAAATGCTGACTAAATTCCTCTTTTCCTCAGTTCCACTATAACTCGTACTGCTGTCATTCCCAGAGAAAGAAAGAAAGAAACAAATGCTTTTTCAAAACTCTGTTAATGCAATAATTCACCCCCCAAAAATGTGATGTTTTCAAGAAAACGTTTTCATTATTTTCAGTGGTGCTAGAATGTCAAGATCCTGAAATGTTGTCACTTATGTATTGACAAAATAGTCCAGGAAGTATATGTTTATTAGCATATAATTAAAAATAATGGAGTAAAAATTGTTTAAGGCGTCCAGAATTTCCACGGACTATCACAGACAACAGAATCTTGGAAGCATGACTTGATTAAAAAGAAAACCCTGTGTCCCCTTATTCTTGTAAAGTCAACAAATCAGATTAGAGCTTGCTGGATTGAGAAGATGAGATGAGATGGTCAGATCATCTTAGACTAGGGGTGTAGATAGATAGATAGATAGATAGATAGATAGATAGATAGATAGATAGATAGATAGATAGATAGATAGATAGATAGATAGATAGATAGATAGATAGATAGATCTTTGTCTTAGGTTGTTCAACACAGTCAAAAATGAAAAACTAAATCATGCTGTCACTCATTTTGACTTTTTCTTTTTTCTCTCCAGGTTTGAGCCTCCATTCCTGATGAGAGTAGAAAGGACTCTGTCTTGGGCTCATCTGCAACAGAGTGTCTGCAATAAGCTTTACTTATTAAAAAAAAATGCAATCATAAAGGTGAGTGTGAGCTGAACATAAATTACTACTCTCAGGTTTTGATGTTAGCTGCATGTGCTGTTGTTAGAGTTAAGGTAATTATAGGATACCGAATCTCTTTATTATGACAGAAGCCTCTCGGCAATTATGACACCGCTCTCCCTGCAAGCTTAAATATGCACATGGGAGAAGGATAATCATAGAGACTAATGAGTTGAACAGGAGATGGAGAGATGAGGTGAAAGAGAGATCGTCATGAGTATAAATTATATTTCACTTATTAAATACAAACCTGAAGAACTTTCCTTTTATTTCCTTGTAAGTTTAAATATGAAGAAATGTCATTATAAATGTATTCGTTTTCCCAAAAAGAGGGACTAGTTTAACTTTGCTAAGTTAGGGAATCATCTTAAGTTCAAATCTAAAATACATTTTAATCACTCTAGTAGAATCTGTTTAACTGACTTACAGTTTACATTTATCAAATTAACTAACGCATTAAATGCCACTTTGAACAGAAACTGGATGTCACTGTTTTGTAACACCAGTCCTGTTCACTGGCTTTGTTTGTTTTTTCTATGCTAATTCTCACAACTTATTTTACTTACAATATTAGACCTGATAGATTGTATAGGAGCCTTACGCTGCACAACAAACTAAATGTGTTGGAATGTATTTCAGAAAATTAATGAGAGGGAAAGACACAAGAGATCTTACAATGCCTCCTAATTGGTTAAGTACAACAGAATGACCAGTACAGCAGAGAGCAGAGTTGTATTGTTGTAATGTCTTCACAGCGTAATAAATTAAAGGACCAATATAAACTCACCTTCTCATACAAAAGACTGCTTCCATTTTCATCTGTTCATTTGCTCCCATTAAATCTTTAATTTATCACTCTGTACGCTTGAGTACAGCTCCATTTTGCTCTATTTCTGCTTTAAATTGTATCTTCAGAGCCATCCTCTCTTCTTCAGTTCCACTATAACTCTGCTGTCATTCCCAGAGAAAGAAAGAAACAAATGCCTTTTTAAAACTGTGATATTTTCATTATTTTCAGTGGTGCTTATATTCTTATATACACTTATATATTGACAACATTTTCAAGGACATACAGTGGGTACGGAAAGTATTCAGACCCCCTTAAATTTTTCACTCTTTTGTTATATTGCAGCCATTTGCTAAAATCATTTAAGTGAATTTTTTTCCTCATTAATGTACACACAGCACCCCATATTGACAGAAAAACACAGAATTGTTGACATTTTTGCAGATTTATTAAAAAAGAAAAACTGAAATATCACATGGTCCTAAGTATTCAGAAACATATAATTTAAAATAATGGGGTAAAAAATTTTTTTTAGCAGGTCCTGGTTTTCTGAACAAACATAAACCTGAAGCTTAAAGGGTTAGTTCACCCAAAAATCATAATTCTGTCATTTTGTTATTCTCATGTTGCTCCAAATCCTTAAGACTTTAGTTCATTTTTAAAACACAAATTAAGATATTTGTAATGAAACCTGAGAGGTTTCTGTCCCTTCATTGAAAGTCCATTCCACCAAAAGTTGATTAAGAGATCATAAAAGTGATACATATGAATCAAGCTGTTTAATGTCTTTTGAAGAGGTTTGATCAGGTTGACAAACATATTTAATTTAGGCTCTTATTCACATAGATACATTGATCAATACATACATAGATAACATGTCTTGGTCATAGACATTTCTGAGGACTTCCAGAAAATGTCAATGTTGAAAAGGTTGCAAAACTATAAGATTACAGTACATATTACAGTATACAAGTGGAAGTAGCTCAGCTACAATATTACTTTACCTTTGAGTGGTTGTTTAACAAAAATGATTCCAGGAGCAAGACAAGTAATACTGAAGGAAGGGCCCAAGGGTAAAATCTAAGGATCTGCCATGCATGCCAGCACAGTAATGAGGAAGCCACTGCTCTCCAAGAAGAATATTGCTACTCATCTAAAGTTTGCCAAAGACCACGTGGGTGAGCCAGAAGACTATTGGAAGAATGTCTTGTGGACAGCCTAAATATAACCACTGGTTTAAATGAGAAGAAGCATTACATGTGAGGGAAAACCAAAACAGTGCATTCAATAATATTACCCTCATTCCATCTGTAAAGCTGATGGTGGCATTATTATTGTTTGGGGCTGATTTGCTGTCTCTGGGCTTGGCATCATTGATGGAACGATGAATCCTGTGTTTTAGGGTGAAGCTCAACAGAAAGTGGGTCCTGCAACAAGACAATGACCTTAACACACAAATAGGCTTGATGGCCAGTTACAGAAAACATTTGATTGCCATTGTCACTCAAGGTGGTCAAACCAGATTCTGAAGGCAAAGTTTCACTCTTAAATCAACATTATCAGATGAAGATCTGATCTATGCGCACTACTGTTCAAAAGTTTGGGTTAGTACTTTTTTTTTCTTTTCTCCAAAGAAACATTTGTACTACTTAATATGTCTGTGGAAACTGTGCTCCATTTTTTTCAGGATTCTTTAATAGAAAGTGGCATTTTTTTGTAACAATGTAAAAGTCTTCACAATCAATTTAATGCATCCTTGTTGAATAAAAGTATTATATTAAAGAAAAAACGTACTGACCCTAAACTTTTGAATGGTAGCGTAGGTCAAATTTATTCAGAAAAGCAGAACATTTTAAGGGTTCAGAAACTTTCTAGCACAACTATTCACACCCTTATGCCATTCCAAATCTGAATGCTGTTATTTTTTCTATGGAACACTAAATTAGAGTTTTTGAAGAATCTTTTTGCAGTTCTTTTCCATATAATGACTTGTAGTTAAATGAAGCTACAAATGGAGGGTATCAATAAATTGGTGTTACATTTGTGATGAGTAGCTTTATTTTGCCTTCCACAGACTACTGAACTGTTTAGGATGCGTGTGGTGGGTGGGTCGGCTTCCTGCAGTTACCTGTCTCCCCACGACAGCAGACCACTCTGTCACCCAAACGTGGACAGGTGAGCCCACATAACCCAGCCGAAAAACAAAACACTAAATATATACTTCTGTTCGAAGGTTTGGGGGGGCGGTACAGTTTCTTAATGTTTTTGAAAGATTCTCTCTATGGTTGCACTTATTTGATATGGTGAAATGTTGCAATTTAGAATAAATGTTTTGTATTTTAATATATTTAAAAATGCAATTTATTCCTGTGATGGCAAAGCTGAATTTTCAGTATCATTACTCCAGTCTTCAGTGCCACATGGTCCTTCGGAAATCATTCAAATATTCTGATTTGGTGCTCAAGAAGCATTTTTCGTATTATTATCAAAGTTGAAAACAGTGCTGCTTAATATTTTTTGTGGAAATCATGATACATTTTTTCAGGATTCTTTAATAAATAGAAGGTTCGAAAGAACAGAGTTAATTTTTTTAACAGTGCTAAATCAATTAATTCCATCCTTGCTAAATGAAATTATTAATCTCTTAAAAAACAATCATACTGACCCCAAACTTTTGAACTGTAGTGTATGTCTAGAAAGTCCTTGCTACAGAATGTTTTCTTTACACCCTGAATGCTCATTAGTGCCGCTGAAGTTAATATCTCCAGCTGCTTTAAACTTTTTAGTTGGTCTCCAAACCTCTCCTGTGCATCATGTTTGTAAGGCTCTAGAGAGACAAACCCAACAAGCCAAACCATGAAGAGCTCATGCTCTCAGTGCTGTAGGTGTGTCACACACAGTCTCAAAGCCAATGATCCATTTCTTAATTTAAAGAGCTTAAAACTCAGTTCCACAATCGTGACGCAGCCTCGTGCGCTTCTGTGCTTGCTATTCTGGGCTGTTTTCCTCCCTCTGAAGTCAATATAACAGAATTATGGTGTTTTTATTTGTGAATGTGTTCGACTTTAAAGTTCGTATTTAAATTAGATTTCAGTAGAATGGAATGGATATTTAGAGCCGAATATGTATGAAAACACAAACTAAGGAGTTTAAAGTGCGTGCGTGCGTGTGTGCAAAATATGACAGGAAGAGATAGAATAGATGAGATAACACAAATATAAGAAGTTTGTTTTTAACATCTGAATTATTTTACTATTTTTGGAGGGGTATAAAGTCACAAATATCAGAGTGATACAGCTGTCCTGAAATCATAATGAAGATAAATGTAATTAAAAGAAATGTTTTTGAAAAGAAAAGCTAAAATAATTTGTGTATAATAATTCCTGTGTATAATAAAGGAAAAATAATGTTTCTAAAAAAATCAATGCTTAATAATATTTATATTAAAAATAAATATTAATAAGATTTTTTTTCTCTGCTAAATGAAACTCATGAGGTGTGACCATGAAAGTCATGATGCAACCAACACAAATAAACAACATACCCATGGAGATTTATAATATCTGATATGTTGCACAGTTAATAACAAGGCAAGGTTTGTTTCTGTTTTGTTTTAATATGCCATGTGGTGAAGATCAAATCAGCATATCTGAATATGTAATAATGTTTCATGATATTTGCAATAATTTGTGATATTTTTACAATACTTTTATGTTGCATACTCCACATTTGGTCATATTTTTATTGAAAATGGAAAAAGATGTTTGTTTATTTGGTTGGTTGGTTTTTACATTTACATTTACATTTACATTTAGTCATTTAGCAGACGCTTTTATCCAAAGGAATGAGGACAATAAAAGCAGTCAAAACTAACAAAAGAGCAACAATATATAAGTGCAAATGACAAGTCTCGGTTAGCCTAACGCAGTACACATAGCAAGGTGTATA
>NW_015505931.1:123561-128444 GCF_001515645.1 Sinocyclocheilus grahami
CTCTCTCTCTCTCTCTCTCTCTCTCTCTATATATATATATATACACATATATATGTGTGTGTGTATATATAATATATACACACACACAAAGAAAAACTAGTAGATAGAATAGAAAAAATCGAATAGAAAAATATAAATAATTATTTTTATTTTTAAATAAAAAAAGAAGATAAGTGTAGATAACGTAGAATAGAAAGTGCTAGAGTTAGAGGGTCAAATAAAGGTGGAACATAAGTGTTTTAGTCGTTTCTTGAAGATGGCTAAGGACTCAGCTGCTCGGATTGAGTTAGGCAGGTCATAGAAAGTTTGATAGATGTGGCTGGAAGACCTGCCAAGAGAGCATTGCAATAGTCCAGCCTGGATAGAACAAGAGCTTGAACAAGGTGTTGTGTTGCATGTTCTGAAAGAAAGGACCTAATCTTCCTAATGTTGTATAAAGCAAATCTGAAGGAACGGGCAGTTTTAGCAATGTGGTCTGAGAAATTCAGCCTATCATCAATCACAACTCCAAGGTTTCTAGCTGTTTTTGAAGGAGTTATGGTTGATGAGCCTAACTGGATGGTAAAATTGTGATAAAGTGGTGGGTTTGTTGAAACCACAAGCAGTTCTGTCTTAACCAGGTTGAGTTGAAGGTGATGGTCCGTCATCCAACAAGAAATGTCTCTTAGACATGCTGAGATGCGAGCAGCTATCGTCGGAGGACAAAGGAGGGAGGAAAATGTTTTAAAGAGCATGCAAGAGTTCGGCGAATTGTTAATTTTGTTGTGATAGTACAGGTACATCTAAAAAAATTATAATATCATGAAAAAGCTCAATATTTTTTTCCACTCATTTCAGAAAGTGAAACTCATATATTATATAGGTTCATTACACATAGAGTGAAATATTTCAAGCCTTTATTTCTTGAAATTTTGATGTTTATGGCTTACAGATAATGAAAACCCCAAATTCAGTGTCTCAGAAAATTAGAATATTGTGAAAAAGTTCAATATTGGAAAGTCATGGTGTCACACCATAATCAGCTAATTACCTCAAAACACCTGCAAAGGTTTCCTGAGCCTTTAAATGGTCTCTCAGTCTGGGTCAGTAGGCTATACAATTATGGGGAAGACTGCTGACTTGACAGATGTCCAGAAGACAGTCATTGACACAAAAGTTCATTGCTAAAGAAGCTGGTTGTTCACAGAGTGCTGTATCCAAGCATATTCATAGAAAGTTGAGTGTAAGGAAAAAGTGTGGTAGAAAAAGGTGCACCAGCAAGAATTTGGGGGAGCTTCACAAGGAGTGGACTGAGGCTGTTGTCAGCGCATCAAGAGCCACTACGCACAGACAAATCCTAGACATGGTTGCCTGTTGTGAGTAGCCATAGTTTGTGAGTAGCCATAGTTAATACTCGCTTGAGATCAAAAGAAGCAAGCAGAGTGTGGAAGACTGCAGCCTGAGGTTTATCTAAGTGGATGTTGAAGTCTCCAAGCATAACTAGGGAAGTACCACCCTCAGGAAAGTTTGAGAGCAGCACATCTAATTCTTCCACGAAGTTACCTTGAGGTCCTGGGGGTCGATAAACAACTATAAAATTGATTGGGTAATAGTGGCTGAATGTGATTCAAAGGAGCTGTTGATACTCAGAGATGGTAAAGGATTACATTTCCAATCATTAGAGATAAGCATACCAGTACTTCCACCTCTTCCAGTCAGACGGGGGGAGTGGGAAAAAGAGAAATTATTGGAGAGTGCTGCAGGAGTAGCATTGTCCTCTGGTTTGATCCACGTCTCTGTCAGGGCCATGAGGTTTAGTCTTCAATTACTTGTAATAGAAGTAATACAATCTGCTTTGTTTACAGCAGACTGGCAATTCCAGAGACCAATAGAAAAAGAAAGTAGTGTATTAGTAGACATAGGCAAAGTGCGCAGGTTGTTAGGATTGTAATGCCTACAGTGTGTGATGCATGGTTTGTGAGTGGTAGTGATAGTAGGGATCTGGAAACACATAGTAAGTATTGGTTATAAAAACTGAAAACAGAAGGGAAACAAGTAGTAGGAAAGAGAATTATTCAAAAGCAATACTTATGTCCCTTGCCGGTGTCCCTGCTCAGTGGAGTCGAATGGTAGAGTCGATGGTCTTTACACTCTTCGGGCTTCTCACGAGGAGAGCTTCACACGAGGGCTGCCTTGGTATAGTAAGCTTTTTATATTCGTCTAACAAAACTCAAATTGAATTCAGCTGAACACACCTTCCTGTTTATCACAACAAATGGCCAAGCAAAGCGCACGATACTGACAAGGTACGCGATACAGTACAAGACCAAACGCAATTTCGATTTACCTTGTAAATATCAAGTGCCATGTTATATGCTTATATATAAGTTATTAAACGTAATTTTGGGAGGAGTATGCCCATCTAATTTTCCAGTTAATGCCAAGGTATAAAACCAGCATCTTACCTCTTCCCATTGTTAGTTCTTTCGGCATCCCTCCTCCTCCTCCTTTTTTGTACAATTTTGCCTGTTATAGGGGGGCAATCGGAGCTCGAGTAGAATATTCTCTCTGAGCCCCTCTATAGCAGACAACAAGCCAAATCTGTTTACCACTTACGCTAAGATTATATGGGCACACAAACTTGTGAAATAAAATTACCATGGTAATACCATCTGATAGCATCACTATACCAGGCTACTAGCACTGTACTTTTTGTTTGGTGCAGATTTGAGAAATGTGTATGTTGCAGAGGTATCTGATCATCTTTTCTTACCAGCACGTCCTTTTTTGCACTCTCATCCATGCCTGTCACTGTATAAATAGGTTGTTTATTTGTAATTATGATGTTCAGATGATAGCAGACATTCCATTTCTCATGTGGTTACCTGCTGTTCTCTGACGCAAGCTGCTGCTCTTGTGTGCTGAAAGCCAGCAGTGTTTAACTATGCAAGTAATTAAGTTTGTCAGCTATTGCTGAAGATGTATTCATTCATCTAGAGGTTTCACAAGCAAGATTGAGTTAAGAAGACCACATTTTCCAAGTAATGACAGGAAGCATATGGTTGCCACAAACATTTATCATCAAATAGATTGTTCATACGAACCCAGGTTCAGAGAACAGAGAAAAAGCATGCAAAGTTTTAATGTAATTACAGAGACAAAGTTTCTGTGTGTGTGTGTGTGTGTGTGTGTGTGTGTGTGTGTTTTAGCTCCCCAAATTTCAGGTTGAGAGAAGGTAAATTGTTCAGTGTAAGACAAGATAAGTTGTTCGGCGTAAGATAAGAAAACCCCTGCGTATGTGTCAGAGCTTTCTTCTCAATAGACCAGAGTTTATGAATTTAAGTGAATTCCCCTCACGTCTCTGAATTATTGTTCCCTGCTTTTAAATCCTCTCAGAAACAATCGCAATTAACGTAGACGGACTGCGTGTCAGAATTAATCTGGCTTTAGCCCAGCTCTCGGAAAAAACATGTTTTGCAGAATTGCACAGGGTGAACAGTGAGGGCCGAGGCTGTGAACGCTTGTGTTTTTCTTGTGGTTTAACGAGGTCTTTATTGTCATTTGTGTGCATGGGTCATATCTGAGTGATTTATTTTTTTCAGTCTGAGGACCAGTAATGATAGTGAGACCTATAGATGAATCCTACTGGTAATTAACATGAGTAATAAAAAGCTATTTTTAGACTAGCAATTTAAAAGGATAAATTAACGGACCATTGTTCTGAGACTTTTTTTGCCTTTTCTCTCTCCCTATATGTTTTCCTCATATTTTTGTCTCGTTTTGCAATGATAAAATAAGTGAAAGTACATATTCTAGAAAACAAAATTACATTCGAGCTGTATCACTGCGGTAAGAAGACATAATCGTTATAGTTGTGTCTGGTCTTTACCCAGTTGCATGTCATACTTCCCGTCTCGGTTGTTTCCTTATCCCCCACCCCTTACTACATAATCAAACCTTTAATTAAATTATAGTAAAAATACATTATTGTATAAAAACAATTGTGTTGCTTAATATTAGTGAAGAAAATCATGATACATTTTTTCAGGATTCTGAATTAATAAACTTCAAAAGAATAGCACTTATTTGAAATAAAACATTTTTTGTTACATTATAAATGTCTTTACTGTCACATTTGATCAATTCAATGTTTCCTTGCTGAATAAAAGTATTACGTATAATCTTACTGACCCCAAACTTTTGAAAGGTAGTGTAAAAAAAAAAAAAAAAAAAAAAAAACTATGGCAATGACACAGAATGGCAGTGTCAGTGTGCCAAATTATGTACTGACTTAGACTGAATTGACAATGAACTTCACAACACTGATTATAGTCTGCCCCCTAGCGTCTAAATACCGAATTCACAATTTAAATAATTTCTTTCTCTCACAGGGCCCTGAAATTATGCGGTCCTGGTGGTCCTCTGCATGTGAAGCTTGTGATTGAATGGGAGAACAGAATCAAAGAATGGTAAGATACATGCGGCTTCATAAAATGATCTTATTTAAAGGCAGACACATTCATTTAATTTAAAACCACCATACATGTCAAATTCCCAGAATTAGTAAGAATCTTCTCATTTGAAAGTCATAAGTCCTGTGTGATTCATATCTGTTTCAGTCTCTTTGGTAACATTCAAGAGGAAGTTATTGAGGATGCAGAGAGTGTGAAGATCCAGCAGCAGAATCATGTACAGCAGCACAGCTGCACACTGGATGAGTGTTTTCAGCTCTACACCAAAGAGGAGCAGGTACTCTCTCCTCCAATCATACACTCTGTTTATTTCTTTCTTTTGTACTATTTTCTTACCTGTGTCATTAAAAGACAATGTACGCTGGCCTGTGTGTATACAGTATATATATATATATATATATATATATATATATATATATATATATATATATA
>NW_015505931.1:128566-145303 GCF_001515645.1 Sinocyclocheilus grahami
TTTTAAATAACCTTTAGGTTCCACATTAAAAGCAGAATGTGGAGTTAGAAACACATGAGGAGGACTTAATAATGATTGAATTTTCAACCAGGGCTGAAAAATGCCACAGAAAATGAGTTCCTCTTTTTTTATTTGTTACCTAACATTTGATATATTTCATAATGTTCTATTCTAGGGTCTGTCTGGTTATGAGTTTCGTGCCTCTGCAGACACTAAAGTGGCCTGTTGCTCTCATCTCTATTTGTTGTCTCAGAGGCGAATGTTTAAGTATATGAAGTGGGTTTTGATGAAAAGCAAAACTAAAATCAGCTCTAAAAACATGGAATGAACATGAAGAAACTAAAAAATACTTGAAACAGTGATTACACTGAAATCCCTTGTGATGTTGAGAGCTCTACAATCTAACATAAGAGCCATCCAATTATATAAATCTGTATTTTAGCAGAGCATTTATGTTGTTAGGTTCTTTAGGATCTTAATCAATTATGTTGTTAGGATGTTTGGAGCTTTTGATTTAATATTATGTAGCAGCCATAATTGGTCAGATTGCGAATTTATTTCAGTTAATTGATTCAGTTGAAGTATTTCACATAAATGGACAACATTCTGTGTTTTTGTATGCATAGAAAAAAAAGCACTCATATAGGTCAAAATGCACCAAAGAATAAATTCTGGTTGGCAAATGTTGAATAAAAACTTATCTACGCTTGCAAGTTAAGGCGTTAGACATTTCGATCGCTATTCCATATTCAAGCTGATTAAAAAACCCATATGAGGAGCAAATGGAGCTAGTCTCCCACCTACTGTCTTTGTCTCTCACATCTCACATCCCACATTCTCTCACTTTCTTTTAAAGGTCACTCTGTTTTTGACAAGTACCACTTGATAAATCTTACCCATGAACCCCTGAGAGTTGCCTCATCATGATTGGCTCCACAAATTATTATCGATCCTCTAACAGTGTCATGTCATTACCGAGGCAACACTTCTACCAGGACTTCAGTTATGGGAAAAAAAAAAGGCTTTCAACATGGTGTGCAGTGCATGTGAGATATGGCTGTCCAGCAGGAATTAAATCGTGCATTTTTCTGTACTGAATATTTTGAAGATATAAATAACATTTTACTGATGGTCTGCAGATGTCAGGTGTAAATATTCAGATGTTGTTGTCCTTTCCTCTCTGCATGTCCACTGCAATCCAGTTTGAAAGTGAAAAAGTGAAAGTGACGTGACATGTGGCCAAGTATGGTGACCAATACTATGAATTAGTGCTCTGCATTTAACCCATCCAAAGTGCACACACACAGCAGTGAACACACACCATGAACACACACCCGGAGCAGTGGGCAGCCATTTTTTGCTGCGGCACCCGGGGAGCAGTTGGGGGTTCGGTGCCTTGCTCAAGGGCACCTCAGTCGTGGTATTGAAGGTGGGAGAGAGCGCTGTACATTCACTCCCCCCACCTACAATCCCTGCCGGTACGAGACTCGAACCCGCAACCTTTGGGTTACGAGTCCGACTCTCTAATCATTAGGCCACGACTTCCTTGTTGCAGCAGTGTAGATGTTTTACTGCACCACACTGAGACAAAACAGGTTCAGATAATGAGATGGTTTAGTTGACCATGGAGAAACCTGCATTTCAACAAACCCAAGAAAGAAAATGTTATTCATATGCCCGTGATTTTGAATCTTACATAGGGAGTAGCTGTCTAACTACATTGATTTGTTGTCTCTTACATACATCACACACGAGTGCTAGACTATGTTTATAGCAAATGTTTTTATTTCCCCTTGCAGCTGGCACCAGACGATGCATGGAAGTGTCCTCACTGTAAGCAGATGCAGCAGGGGATGGTGAAGATGAGCTTATGGACCCTGCCTGACATCCTCATCCTGCACCTCAAGCGTTTTCGGCAGGTGGGCAAACGGCGAAACAAGCTCTCCACCCTCATTCGCTTTCCTATAAGTGGTCTGGATATGACTCCCCATGTAGTGAAACGCAGTCAGAGCATGAAGAATCTGGCCCCGTTGCCTTCAGCTTGGAAACATGGAGATACTGACTTCCTTTACGACCTGTATGCAGTCTGCAACCACCACGGAGGCATGCATGGAGGCCATTACACAGGTGAGCATGCTGAGATCTCTGATAGTAAGAAGCAGGAGGTTGTTTGTCCATCTTAAAAGCATTTTTCTATTTTTCTTTATATCATTTTCTAATCTAGAAAATAATTCTATTTCTTTATATATTTTTCTTTATAACAATAAAGACACTTTTAACTCTCTCTAGTTTATTTGTCAAGTAAATGTCCAGCAGTTTAAATACATGCATTATAGGTGAATTTGTATGTATTGTGTTTAATATTGTGTGGTGAAAATGATATTTTAAACCTTTTTAATCTAACAAAAATAGATGAATCCCACACACTGCTATAGCTTACAAATCATATTTTAAAGAAGCATTTCACTCACACTGCCTGCCACTTTTTTTCAAATAAGAGGTCAAACACACGGAAATGTAAAATACAAAGCAGCCAAAGAAGAGAACAACACTATCATCAATAACAGCCAATGACATAACAGAACAAAAAAAGTCCCAACCTGACTAAAGTACAATTAGCCAAAATAAATATATTACATACTCCTAGTATTCTTAGTACTCCTAGTATTATCTACACTTATCCCTATAAAATGTAAATTAAATAGATTTCAGTAGACAATGAATACACACCAATACGTGTCACAAATAAGTATTTAATACAAACAACTTGCAAACGTACACATAACCATATTAATTTATAAATACAAAACACTAAATATCATCACATACAAATATGTAACAAATATACAATGTAAACTGCATTGTACTAAATCCTAAATACAAATACATACGTGTACTGTATCATATTAAAAATCATCAAATATCAATATTACCACATGACATTAAAGAAAAGCTCATCATTAAGACCCATAGGAGTTTGAAGGGTGTAAATCCTCACGTCTTTGTAGAAAAAGGTCAATGTCACCACCTCTAGGTGGCACTTTCACCTTTCCAATTCCAAAGAACTGGAGTGTCACACATCACGATTGAACTTATTCAAATGTAGCGCTACTGGATAATTTATGTCCTTTCGTCTGATTGAACTTTTGTGTTCACTATTACATTGTTTGAGTTGTCTAGATGTTTTACCCACATATCCCAAACCACAAAGACAATGGGTCAAATAAATCATGTGTTGAAAGATGAGTAATAATGCTAGAAATAAGAAAAAATGCTTAGTTGCGTTAATAAGTTGTGCCCAATTATTTATTTGAAATTTGTCATTCCTATTGGGAAAATGACTGAGTACGGTCTGGTTACTAGCAGGATCCACGACTGTGGATAACCATGTTGGGAAAAACATTTAAGCAAATTCTCCACCTTCTCTATAAAATCACAATCTCTTAGGAATTTTGGTCATTAAACCTGCAAATAAAGGTGGAGCAATAATACAGTATAAACAAGTCATTTTGTCACTAATATCTATGCTAATCTTTGATCCTGCACTTACTTTTCAAAGTGAGATATTGTCGTTTCTAAATAATGCAAAAGAACAGGGTTGGATTTCCCAGAAAGGGTTTGACTTCTTTTGTTGTCAACACCCAATAAGACCTGTGTTTTGCACTTTACAAAAAATTCTAAGAGATTTGCAGATCCCCCTGGTCTTCTCAGACCAATTCTCTTTTGTCTCCTTTGTCACAGTATGTGAATTACTTTTTTGTGCATGAATAAAAAGAAGAAAAAAAAGAAAAAGAACAGCATTTGTTTAAAATAGAAATCTTTTTGTAACGATATACACCACCGTTCAAAAGTTTGGAGTCAGTACATTTTTTTTTCTTTCTTTTTTGAAATTAATATTAATGAATACTTTATATTAACAGAAATGAATACCTTTATTCAGCAAGGATGTGTTAAATTGGTCAAAAATTATATTAACGGCTTTCTATTTTCTTCTAGAAATAATTGTTAGAAAATATTTCTATTTTTTAAGATTTGTACCTTGAATGGCATAAAGGCAGTTATATATATACATACATACATACACTACTCCAGCAGATTACAGCATATGTCTTTGTAAAACAGCCTACTGTAGGAACTCAGTGGATGGCCACTGGTACAGTTATGACGACAGCAGTGTGGAGATTGTGCCAGAGGAGGAACTGTGCACACGGGGGGCGTATATCCTCTTCTATCAGAGAAGAAATGTCATCCCACCCTGGTCTGCCAACAGCTCGGTCAGAGGTGAGTAAATGAGCCTTTGTGGCCACATTTCAGATGGAGGCTGACAGACCTTTTTCGCAGTGGTTCAACATAGAAAGCAGCTGAAACTGTTTTTTTCTTATATGCACTGCAGTTATAATGTTCCAGTGACAGAAGTTTTGAGTGTAGGTCCAGATTTTCTGACTGTTGTACAAGTAATTTTATTTTACAAGCTCAATCGACAGTATTTGCAGTATGTTAATTGCCCCAAAAATTCATTTCCACTTGTCGCTCCCCAGCATTCTCTATAAAGATGATTTTGAAAATATTTATGCAGTAATCATGAACGACTGAACTGTAAAAATTGAATGAAGGGTTTTTTGAGCTAGAGTTCATTTTGACTGGTGGCTAAGATGCCGCTGCATATTCAATGCATGACTTGGTCGTCATGGAAACGATAATACAGAACATGTGCGGGTGATGAATTTTAGTTATTAAAAATGAAGGGGCAGTGAGAGAGCACAGGATGCTTCACGCCTAGGAGAAACATGGACCAGCCACTGAACAGTCTTTATTGTCTCATTGAACAGGTTCCACCAGCTCCTCCATGTCAGATCACTGGCTCATCCGTTTGAATGGTGATAGCAAAAGAGGAAGTATGGTATCACGGTCTTCCACAACATGCCCTTCTTCCATCCCAGACTCCCCAGAGTCTCCCGTCTTTCAAAATGAACCCTCAATTGAAGAGAGAGGTGAGTTTACCCAGCAAGTTTGTTGTAAATAAGAAATATAAATACTAAAAGGATGCACCTTGACAGAGATTTCATCATAGTTCTTCACTTGTTTTGTTGTGGGAAAGTGTTTTCCACCATGTGGTAAATATTGTATTAAATGACAGTGTCTTTAGGTGGGTTCGAAAGCAGACCTTTCGTGCAAGGAATCCAAGGGCGTAGCATAAGCATGAAAAGTCCCACCAAGACCAGGGTGCTGCCACTGCGATGGTCCTTTGGAAACAAAGACCGCCACAAACCTGCCCAAGCTCCTGGCCAGGCTCCTGCAGAGCTGGTGGAGTATTTAGAGTCTGGCAGAAGGCCAAGATGCACCAAAGACCCCATTGTTGCCCTAATGACTCGACCTTCAGATAAAGAAAGCGGTAAAGACGATGATACGAAACAACCCACAGCCAAATCTTCAAGCCACAGCAGCCTCGGACCTCTAGAGTATCTCAAAATACCGCAGGGTCAAGAAACAAGTAGTTCAGAGAAAGCAATGGGCCAACAACCAAGCAGCAGCAGTAGACCAAGAGAAGATGGAACTTTGACCAGACGGAGCAGCAGGAAATCAAAACCGGACCGATCACAATCCAGAAACGGCTCCGGCACAGGGATCCAATCCAATTCCAGTGGTCCAAGAGGGTGGGAAACAACAAAGAGGGATGATCCAAGCAAGGAGCAAGACCAACTAGAGGAGAAACCGAGAAAGGGACAGGAGACAAAACGTCCCGATAGTGTCTTCGCTTTTCTTAAAGGCGGTTTCATGAAGAAAGACTCGCTTCGTAGGTCTAGAGACAGTGAATCTGTGAAAAGGGGTGATGCAGAGGTGAAGAACCCATCTGGAGATTCTCTCTCCAATGGGACACACAATAGAACTTCAGAAGGTAAAGCTAATAGCACAAACCAAGTTCGTAGCAGACTCGGTGGCGAATTTGCAAATGGCAAGGTCAGTCATGGGTCATCAGACATCAAACGCTCACAAAGTTCTTCCAATATTCAAAGCAAGGCTGATCTAGGCTTAAGAAGAACGGCATCTTTGCACAGGAACGGCACATCTGCGGCCCAGCCACAGAGCGTTCCTATGAACAGGGGCTCTCAGAATACCCTGCAACGCACACGCTACAGCACAAACTCACTGGGCAGAAAGAAGGCAGTGCCTGAATCAAGCTTCTGAGACTTACTTCACTACACCCAAATATCACAACAGCGTAGCAAATATCTAAAAGCCCACATAAGAACTATGGTAAGAAAGATATGTTTGAAATGATGGCAGCACACTATGAAGTTGCACATACATTTGGAACTAGTGGATTATATTTTTGTTCACTTTTTTCTGCTTATATGAAGTGCCTGTGAACCAGAGCTATTTTTTAGATTGTCTGATTGTGTTTTGGCACTGGAAGTACATTATACGCTGGCCTTTGCACCATCATTTTGAATTGAAAAATTATTTGCCTCGGATTTGATTTTATGTGTCACTAAATAGATTTATCACCTGTAATACATGAAGGGAATTGCTATATATAACTTTTTAGTTTCATCTTTTATGATTCTGCAGATTGTACTGACTGGCTGCTAACCTCCCATGGGTTTTCATGACATTTAACAAAGATGTCAGTTCTTGCACTTTCAGTGAATTTATTGCACCACCAAAACATAAAGCTTATTCATTTGTGCTTGTTTTGCAGTATGCATTAAGACATTTACAAATCTGTATTATAAAATTACTTTTGAAAAGTATGAAATCAAACTGAATCTAAAACGTGTGCTTTAGGTAAGATATATTTCTATGGATGGCATGTTGACAACACAATGTATTAGACAGAACACCTTAGTAAAACAGTGTCACTTCTGAAAAGCACAATCACAATAACCACACCTTATCACCAGTGGTTTAATCTATAACCTAACCACCTAAACCTAGTTTGAATGCAGTAACAAGAACCTGTTTAACTTAGGTTAACTTAGGTTTTAGTACACCAAAAAATGAAAATTTTCATTGTTTATTCACCCTCATGTTTGACTATTTTTTTCATCAATAGACCACAAAAGGAGATGTTAAGCAAGATGCTCATGCTGCTCTTTTCAATTCAAAGAAAGTGAATGGTAACCAGCAAGCTCCAAAATGACACCATTAACCCCTACTGTGTCTTATTTGATACATACATTTTAACTAGGGCCTCTAAATGATCAACAAATCAAAACATGACTAAAATCCTGTTCTACATGTTTAACTCAATCTTCTACATGTCTTCTGCCCTCTGATTGATAGTATATGCTTTTTTTTTTCTTTTTTTTTAGCAAGGACAAGGCCTTTTAGTATAATTGTAAAAATGTCCACCTTCGGGTTGTGGTACACATGTCTTTTTTGCTGTGAAATCTTGATTCTTATAAATGTAAGTAAATGTAAGAAGAACTTTTGTAGTAATATTAATATTTTAAGATTTACTGGACTGAAGAAAGTTAGGTTTAGACAAACACACAAAATTATTAGTGTATAATGATAGACTTCAATTTCAGCCTTTTTCCTTACACAAAGTCATCATGTGGCTTCAGAACACTTGAAATTTATCAGACATGTAATACGGACTACTTTTAGTGTGCTGTTTGATATATTTTGAGCTTGACACCCCTTCCTAGTCATCATTGACTTATTGTATGAACAAGAAGAGCAGTGTGTTGCCATAAGGGTTAAAAAAAAATTCATTTATTCATTTTTTTCGAAAATATTCCTTTAATCCAGCTCATCTGAAAATGTTTGACATGTTCAAATAACATGGAGATCTACGTAGCAATACCAATGACTGCAGAATAAAGAAAAGCCTCGATGTGACCAGTAAAGTGACCTTAGAATAGAAATCCTTGACACCAATTGTGTTTGGCTCTAATTGCTTGTAACAACAGTCAGAATATGTCAAATTGACTCCTTCCTATTTGGACTAATTGGGTCCGTATATCCATTAATCTGATGAATAAAACGAGACAAACAGTCATCCCTCTCCAGAAGCATTTGAACAGTCTGAATGCAGCTCATTAAACACTACACTCTTAAAAATAAAGGTGCTTCAAAAGGTTCTTCAAGCGATGCCATAGAAGAACCATTTTTGGTTCCACAAAGAGCCATTCAGTCAAAGGTTCTTTAAAGAACCATTTCTTTCTTACCTTTTTATAATCTGAAGAACCTTTTTTTGCCACAAAGAAACTTTTGTGAAACAGAAAGGTTCTTCAGATGTTAAAGGTTCTTTATGGAACTATTTAGACAAAAAGGTTCTTCTATGGCATCGTGAAGCACCTTTATTTTTAAGAGTGTACTGCTATATACACACTGCAAAGCTCATTCTTCTGAAACTATAACATTTTAGCATGCATTACACATTATGAAAGACAAAAGTGCTTCTTTTTTCTCAATGTGATTGTGAGTGAATTAAAACTCAAATAGCAAACTGAATTAAAATCACACATTTGCGTTTTAAATTAATCTAACATGGTATAGACCAAACAGTAAGTGTCCTATTGATTATTGCACATGATATGGAATATTCACAAGCTCCTCAAATGTAAAATACTATTTTTTATATATCGTTGCAATCCATCTGAATTTCTTCAAACATTGGCTCATTAGAAAAACATGCCTCTACCTCCATTTTTGCAAAACTCCAAAAACGTACCTATACATAATATTCAAAGCAGTTTCCAGCTGAAATTAACACTAGTGGCAGTAAAACATCTGTTATTCTTTAGACACATTATGATTACAGGAGCAGATTATTCATTAATAAAGACTTATTTTTGTACAGTTCCTTGCACAATATTATGGTATGACCTCAGAAGGCTTTTACCATAGTGCATGATTTGTAAACTATAGCGTTTACATCACATGACCAGCTGTATATATTATGCTCCATCTGATATAGTAAACTTGCTCTGTAACTCACCTGGTACAACACTACAAATGTGATGCAGAGCACTTGCGCAGGAGTGCTGCTGAAACACAAGTCACAATAAAAGAGCTCGAAGACTTGTAGATGCAAGCTAAAATGTCATGGCAAATGTGTCCTAATCTCATGATTTTAACAATTTACTCTGGGTGGTATTGTATGTCAAACGTGATCGAGCATTCACATTTAGCGCCACAGACTTTTTATTTATGAACTATGATTTGATGATTACAACAACCAATGTAATGAAATGTTGCCAGATTCACATCCACCTGTTTCAAGGAGGATTAAACATTAATGCCACCTACTGGAAAGTGTGGTGCTTCTTGCATGCTTGAGTGCAAGAAGCAACATAATATAATCTGGCCGAAATGTTGCCACAGCCACGTTTTTCCAGTGAACCTGGGTACTGTATACACTAAAGTTTGAATTGCACTGTAGAATTAGGTTTAATAATTGTGGAAAATTTACAGATGTGCGGTTTCTATATTACACAATTTATATTAGTTTTTGTTGATCTGAATAAGCAAATATATGAAATAAAGTTTTGTTTGTGTCAGTGCTCAAACACTTTCTGTTCAGAACAAAGGGGAAAAAAATTTATACTTTTATATTGCATTTTTTTGTCCATTACTGTGCTGTAGAAGTTGTTTTACCATCGTACCAGATGTAAGAGATGATTCACAGTTTTTAAGTTTTCAGCCGAAATTGAAAAAAAACAAAACAATGAAAAACTGTTTTCTCTCTTCCGCTGAAATCTGTGTACGAAACCCACTAAAGGATTGTGTCTTCTTCTGTTAAAATCTAATCATCCATGTTATTCTGTTGAGTATGTCAAAGGGGTTATGCAAAAAGCAGCAATTACACAGCATGTAACAGGATTTGTGTAGACACAAAGGTCTGATCCACAAGGACATTTCTTTTTTCCACTCCCATGCTTCCAAAATATTCCTAATTTTCACTATGCTTGAAATAATGAACACTTGAACACAACGAATGAAGGATCTTACCCTGAAATCTTCTCTTTTATTAATTTGTTTTTTGAGATGTTTTAATTTGCAACTTTTTATAAACATTTTGTAATGTCTTTGTGTGTATGTATATAAATGTTATACAAAGATCAATGGATAATATATCTGGGAACAGTATATATGTAGGGATAGATTATATGTACAATTCTAATTATCATTGGATTATTGCACAAGGGTACATGTTCTGCTGTCAAGATGACTAGGTTTGTGTGGACCTGTGTCTACGATAACAATTAACTGATATATTTTTGTAGAATTTTTTTAATTAAAAAGACATTGGCATTCACACCACATTTCTTAGACTTTTTTTTTTTTAAACACTAGTTTAGCATTTGTCTTGGTTGACATCTAAAAGTGTGTATTTATTTGCATACTGATTGACACTGTAGCAAATCAGCTCATGGAAAATATGAATAATTAACCACAACTAGTTATAATTGTCCTGGGGTGTTACAAAGTATTTGTGAAATCTAGCTAACAAAATATATATTGTGTGTTGGAGTGTTCCAGACGCTACAACACTAAAGCTGTCACTGCTCTTTGCAGCACTTTTACAGTGAAACTCTCTTTCTGCACTGGCTACAATAGCTCCAGTTCCTGATTTCTGCACTGGCTACAATAGCTCCAGTTCCTGAGGGAGTCTTCACAGTGCATGCAAAGAGCAGCGTGATCCATTCCTCAGCATGCACTAACCTATAGTCTCGATCCTCAGTTTGAAGACTTTGGTGTCAATGTTTCAGTATTCATGCTGTGTCAAGTAGAAATCTAAATTCTAGTATTTTTCTGTATTTATTCACAGAGGCTTGATTTATTTCATTTTGGATGCATATTGCTTCGAAGAAACTTACTATGCACTTCAGAATGTTAGAAATTCTGTCATAATTGTTTTAATATTACAAGAAGCGCAAGGACAAACTCCCCATAATCACAGAAAGCGATGCTCGATTTGTCTGCCCACTAGAACTGTAGTTATCTCTGAGATGTTTGGGACCTCTAAAGACTGTCTGCAAAACAAAAATCAGCCACACATGTACATACAAACTAAGATAAATGCCAAGTTCCTGTTACCTTTGCGGTATGTTAACATTCTGTAGCTGTTTTTAATAACAGACAACAGAAGTAAGGGATAGTTCACCCCAAAATGAAAATGTTCTGTCATCATCCTCATTTTTCAAATCTAAATGATATCTATAAATCTATATCATAGTTTCTTCTTTGGAATAGCAAACACAGAAGTCACTTTCAAACCAAGGAGCTTTCTGTTGGTCATTGCAGTGAATTGCATGAAATCTGCTGGGGAACTACTTTGCCCTCACGCAAATCTCCCAATAGTGCACAGATTCCTATTGAAATGACTGGATTTCTCCTTTGAAATTTTACAGAGCAACGGTAAATGTGTCTGCACCTTGAGGCTGTCATTCTTCTTAACATTTCATTTTGTATTCAATGGAAAAACGTGAGTCACTTTTACAGGTTAAAAACAACATAAGTCAAGTCAAGTCACCTTTATTTGTATAGCACTTTATACAATACTAGCAGCTTTACAGATTTAATCAGGAAAATAGTTTGTCAGTGATGCAAGAAGACAATAACAGAGTCATTTTTCCAGCTAAAGTCAGTTCATTGATGATTCAGTGATGTCATCATCCAGTTCAGTTCTCTTCCAATAGTGTCTGTGCAATCAGTCAAGCGTCCCCAACTAAGCAAGCCAAAGGCGACAGTGGCAAGGAACCAAAACTCCATCAGTGACAGAAATGGAGAAAAAACCTTGGGAGAAACCAGGCTCAGTCGGGGGGGCCAGTTCTCCTCTGGCCAGATGAAACCAGCATAGCGTGGTTTAATTCCAGGCTGCAACAGAGGTCTTTTCTGGTTCCCGAGGTCTTGTGCCGATGGTTGTTGAGATGATGAGGTCTTCGCAAGGGATCTGTCTCTGGGGCGCATCTAGTTGACATGGTCTCCGCTGACATTCAGGGCTGTAGAGGTCATCTCTAGGTGCTGATCCACCATCTGGACTGGATCTGGGTGGCTACGGTGACCTCGGAATAAGAATGAAAGAGACTAATATTAGCGTAGATGCCATTCTTCTTACAATGTAACGAGTACATCGGATGTTATGGGAAGTGTTCCCGGTTCTGGTTGACCTAAATAAAACGGATTTGAATTATAGAAATGTGATAATGTGTTATGTGTATGCCAGGTTAAAGAGATGGGTCTTTAATCTAGATTTAAACTGACAGAGTGTGTCTGCCTCCCAAACAACACTAGGTAAATTGTTCCAGAGTTTGGGCGCTACACCGGTGCTAAATAGGAAAAGGATCTGCCGCCCACAGTTGATTTTGATATTCTAGGTATTATCAAATGGCCAGAGTTTTGAGATCGCAACAGACGTGAAGGACTATATGAGCTTGCTCAAGTACTGAGGAGCTAAACCATTAAGGGCTTTATAAGTAATTAGCAAGATTTTAAAATGTATTTGTTGTTCAATAAGAACTCTAGCAGCTGCATTTTGGACCAGCTGGAGTTTGTTTAAGCGCGCAGAGCAACCGTCCAATAAAGCATTACAATAATCTAACCTTGAGGTCATGAACGCATTAATTAACGTTTCTGCATTTGACATTGAGAGCATAGGTTGTAATTTAGATATATTTTTAAGATGGAAAATGCAGTTTTACAAATGCTAGAAACATGGTTTTCAAAGGAAAGATTGCTATCAAATAGCACACCTAGGTTCCTAACTGATGATGAGGAATTAACAGAGCAGCAATCAAGTGTTAGACAGTGTTTTAGGTTATTACATGCAGAGGTTTTTGGTCCAATAATTAATACCTCTAGGTTTTTTTCAGAATTTAGCTGTAGGAAATTACTAGTCATCCAGTTTTTTATATCAACTATGCATTCCGTTAGTTTTGCAAATTTGTATGTTTCATCGCGCCACGAAGAAATATAGAGCTCAGTATCATCAGCATAGCAGTGAAAGCTAACACCATGTTTCTTGATGATATCTCCCAAGGGTAACATGTAAAGTGTGAATAGCAACGGTCCCATTACTGAGCCTTGTGGCATTCCATACTGTACTTGTGATCGATATGATATCTCGTCATTTACTGCTACGAATTTATGATGGCCAGATAAGTAAGATTTGAACCATGTCAATGCAATTCCACTAATGTCAACATAACTTTGTATTCTACTAAAAAGGATGATGTAGTCAATAGTGTCAAACGCAGCGCTAAGATCCAGTAGCACTAATAGAGAAATACAACCACAATTGGATAATAAGAGCAGGTCATTTGTAACTCTGATGAGAGCAGTCACAGTACTATGATACGGTCTAAATCTTGACTGGAAATCCTCAGAGATACCATTGCTCTCTAAAGCCCGGGATACACTGCATGATTTTTGGCTGTCCCAGACGAAAGATTGTCATCGTGAAGAAATCGTGGCGATTTCTGTGATTGTGGCTCTTAATCGCTGGTCCTATGTCGTACAGTGAGAGAGGTTCAAAGACGGGCGTTTTCCCGGTCTTGCGACCAAAGATAGCCTACAATAGTTTTCTGACAGTGTCAGAAATTCAGTATGATCAACGCACAGTGTGTTTGCTGCAACGACCTGCGTCTACTCAGCAGCCAATAAAATTGCAACATGAAATGACATATTGATCAACGCGACCAGCGGCGCTACAATTTCAATGCCATGGAGGCAAAAAAGTAGAATGTATACTGGTATGTGAGATACCCATAAAGAACAAATTCTTGTTGAGTTGTGGCAGCAGAGGGCATGTTTGTACCATGTGTCCTCTAGCTGCTATCATGACCGCACCAAAAAAGGAACTGCAGCTGCCAAGCTCCCTGTGCCAAACTGGCATCCCAAGTTGTCCTCTTTTCCCGAGCCATGAGCGGGTCCATATTGCCCTCTTCTGCCGGCGCCTCTTCTTTGTTTCAGCGCACATGAAAAGCACAACTGCCAAAGCGCGATCCATCTTGAAGTACCGGTATTTGTTTACCACTAGCGCATGCTGATGACGTTGCGCTAACATGTGTCGCAGCTGTCGCAACCTACGATTCAATAGGTGTCATCATCGTACAGTCTACATGCTTGTCGTACCCAAGTTTAAACGATCCATGTCGCACAGTGTGATAAAGTAATGATCTTATAGGATTGCTAAAATCGTGCAGTGTATCCCGGGCTTAAGAACATGCTGACAGAGTTTCACGAAAACGCCGACGCGCTTTCCTCGCTTGCGTCGCCTGGAGCGCTTGTATAGGAACGCAGCTCCTCTGACTAAAATGTCCAGTAAAGTGATGTGACCAAGTATGGTGACCCATACTCAGAATTACTGCTCTGCATTTATCCCATCCAAAGTGCACACACAAAGCAGTGAACACACACCCGGAGCAGTGGACAGCCATTTTTGCTGCGGCGCCTGGGGAACAGTTGGGGGTTTGGTGCCTTGCTCAAGGGCACCTCAGTCATGGTATTGAAGGTGGGAGAGAGCGCTGTGAATTCACTCCCCCCACCTACAATCTCTGCCGGTATGAGACTCGAACCCGCAACTTTTGGGTTACGAGTCCGACTCTCTAACCATTAGGCCACGACTTCCCGTAACATGTAAAACGTCTGAATGTTCAAACGTCGGCAAAAAGTTATCTGGTGTGCTATTCCTTATGTCCAAGAGTTTGTTTCTAGTGAAGCTGATCGGAAAAATGTTGCTTAAGACAGGACAAACAAACAAAAACAGTAAAAGTACCAAAGAGCAACAAACCAAGGCGGCCATGTGCGGCGCCATCTTGAATTCGTATTGTTAACTCACTCATTAAGACAGTCACTTGCTGCCACCTACTGGCGGTTGTAGTTTCATATTTTAAAAAGTAGCTCATTATTTCATTTTTGCAATTTTTTTTTATTTTTTTATACTTTTTTTAAAGTATTTAAACTTAACATAACTTATGCAAAATCCATCTATGGATCTATTCATCTATTCAGATTGAATTTCTTAAATTGAAGAATCTGACATAAAAGGGCACAGATATGACAATACATTTTCATAATACATCTCTTTGCTTTTTCTGCTCAGTGTTATTTCAGGGTTTTGATCTCTCAACTGAGAGATCACATCTTGTTTATTGTATTATAGTGACTATTTAATGTTACATCTAAACTTTGACTAGACATGTTGCATATTAATTGTTTACAGTATATGAACCTGAAAGCATATTTAAATTTTTGTGTATTTTGTGTTACCGCATAATAATGGTCTAGTTGAGGGCATTTGTAGTATAGGTATGGGGCCCAAACATAACCTCAAGCCCAGGGGCCCCCTGCCCCGTAAGTCCTGCCCTGTGCACCAGAATTAATTTTATTGAACTAAACTTGCCAAGTGTGAACACACCCTAAGAATGGGTATACAGCCATTTTTACCAGAATGTGCAAGGCTTCTGTTAAGAGTTATTTTAGCTATATAGTATAACAGTCTGTTGTTCTGCTTGATAGTGCAAACTTGTATTTGTTATCATATTTAATTTACAGTATTAATCATAAATAATCTATTATTTAAATAATCTAATCTCCTGCTAGATATGGTCGCTGAACAAGCTTCGTTGTTCCTTCACAAAGAGACACAAAGACCAAACCCTTCCCCCTCTCTGTTCCCCACTGCTCAGAATGAGCTGCCAATCTCAAGAATCAGCTGAAGACACACCTCTTCCACACCGCTTGTTTACTAATTTAGTTGTCTAAACCTGGCTCTGTATATTATGGATATTGTTATCTCTTGCTAATTTATCACCACGCTATGGTGAGATAAACGCAAGATGACGATGAATGCAAATGGTCTTTAATATTCCACAATAGGGCAAACACAGGATGGACAGACAAAATGAACACATAGGGACTAAGTAGACCGGAAAGCAAACAGTGAACAGAACACATCTTAAGTAGGTTGGCAAATGAATATAATTAAACTAGACACACCTGAACCAAATGACATAATGAATGGGAGACAGAAACTAGGTCACATGGGGAAAGAAAACGCAACAAACAGTCCAGGGGTGACAATTGTAAGTCACTTTGGATAGAAGATTATGCTAAATGCATAAATGTAAATGTAATCATAAACAACACTCTTGTTTGTAGCCCAACAGTTTATTGTACTTCGTTATTCTTCTAGTCATTTAACTATAGTGGCTGATTAATTAGAAGTCTTGGAAATAGCTCACAGGACATAGCTTACTTCCACATATGTAAATATAGTGAATATAGGGAAGTCTTAATTAAATTAGTATTCTGTGAGGTTGTACATGATATGCAGGCACATATAATGTGAGGCACTTAAGAGATACTCCACCCCTCAGAGAAATTCTGTCATTGTTTACTCACCTTCATGTGGTTCCAAACCTATGAATTTCTTTCCTTTGTAGAAGAAGATATTTTGCAGAATGTTGGGAACCAAACAACACTGGAGCCCATAGACTTCCATTGGTTGTAAAAACACAGAAATATTTCTCAAAATACCTTCTTTAATGTTCCACAGATGAACGCAAGTCACACAGTTGGGTGAATTATCCCTTTAAACATCAGCTAACTTAATCTCTGTTAAACATTTATGCAGTGAATAAGTGTATGTTGTCAGCTCAGATGGATTGGCTGATGGTAACATTTCTGATGAAAAAGCATTTTAAATCTGTCAGCGATAAGCCTGCTCTTAATCCTGTTCCTGTGGCTTCATTATGAGGAAGTGTTATGGCTTCGTTCCATGCA
>NW_015505931.1:146092-167270 GCF_001515645.1 Sinocyclocheilus grahami
AAGTAGAATGTATACTGGTATGTGAGATACCCATAAAGAACAAATTCTTGTTGAGTTGTGGCAGCAGAGGGCATGTTTGTACCATGTGTCCTCTAGCTGCTATCATGACCGCACCAAAAAAGGAACTGCAGCTGCCAAGCTCCCTGTGCCAAACTGGCATCCCAAGTTGTCCTCTTTTCCCGAGCCATGAGCGGGTCCATATTGCCCTCTTCTGCCGGCGCCTCTTCTTTGTTTCAGCGCACATGAAAAGCACAACTGCCAAAGCGCGATCCATCTTGAAGTACCGGTATTTGTTTACCACTAGCGCATGCTGATGACGTTGCGCTAACATGTGTCGCAGCTGTCGCAACCTACGATTCAATAGGTGTCATCATCGTACAGTCTACATGCTTGTCGTACCCAAGTTTAAACGATCCATGTCGCACAGTGTGATAAAGTAATGATCTTATAGGATTGCTAAAATCGTGCAGTGTATCCCGGGCTTAAGAAGGAACATAGCTGAGAGGATACTGCTTTTTCTAGTATTTTTGACAGAAAAGGGAGATTTGAGATCGGTCTGTAATTAATTAATTCTCTTGGATCAAGTTGTGTTTTTTAATGAGAGGCTTAATAGCAGCCAATTTGAAGGTTTTAGGGACATATCCTAAAGACATTGATGAATTAATAATATTCAGAAGAGGATCTATGACTTCTGGAAGCACCTCTTTTAGTAGCTTAGATGGAATAGGGTCTAACATACATGTTGTAGGTTTTGATGATTTGACAATTTATACAATTCTTCCTGTCCTATAGCAGAGAATGAGTGGAATTGTTCCTCAGGGGATCTATAGTGAGCTATCTGATGCGATACTGTGGCTGACGGCTGCATGGTTATAATTTGATCTCTAATAGTATCGATCTTGGAAGTAAAGAAGTCATTACTGCTGTGCTGTTGGGAAATCTCTGCATCTGTTGATGCTTTATTTTTCGTTAATTTAGCCACTGTATTAAATAAATGCCTGGGGTTGTGTTTGTTTTCTTCTAAAAGAGAAGAAAAGTAAGTAGATCTAGCCGTTTTTAGACCTTTTCTATAAGTAGAAGTGCTTACCCGCAATGCAATACGAAATACCTCTAGTTTTGTTTTCTTCCAGCTGCGCTCCATTTTCCGGGCTGCTCTCTTTAAGGCACGAGTGTGCTCGTTATACCACAGTGTCGGAACTGTTTTCCTTAATCTTCTTTAAGGGTAAAGGAGCAACCGTATCTAAAGTGCTAGAAAAGAGAGATTTAGTCGTTTCTGTTCAGCTATTGGATATACTGAGGAAGGAAGATACGTCAGGAAGATTATTTACAAAGCAGTCTTTTGTGGTAGAAGTGATGGTTCTACCATATTTGTAACAAGTAGTTGAATATGCAGCTTTAGCTATATGTGTAACACCTTATGGACTTTTGTGTTTGTTTTCATTTCATCCCTTGTGTCCCTTTGACCTAATTTCTGTCTCCCCTTGATTGTGTCATTATGTTCAGGTGTTTCTTGTCAGTTATCTTCATTTACGTTCCCCATATAAGTTGCATTCTGTTCAGTGTTTGGTTGTCTGGTCTCGTCTATGGATACGTCTGTATTACCCTGGTGTGTGTGTGTGTGTGTGTGTGTGTGTGTGCTGTTTCCCTGCTGTGGATTACCCTTCTGTGGAGCATTAAAGGGGTCATATGATGCGATTTCAAGTTTTCCTTTCTCTTTGGAGTGTTACAAGCTCCTGGTGCATAAAGAAGATCTGTAAAGTTGCAAAGACTAAAGTCTCAAATCCAAAGAGATATTCTTTATAAAAGTTAAGAGTCAGCCACACCTACCTAAAATGGCTTGTTCTAACACGCCCCCACATATCTACGTCGCTATGTGGGAAGATTTGCATAATGCCACCCAAATGTTCACGCAAAGAAAGAAGGTGTAACTTTTATTCTCGCTGTAGTATTGTTGTTTCCGCCGCCATGTTGTAAAGATGCTATGTGCTTCGTTGTGAAAGCGAAACTAATTTGTTTGGTCTTCCAAAAGAGGACGATATCTGCTTCGTCATGCCTGGAGCTGATCCGTGCTGGTTGCTGAGGAAATACTACAACTTTGCGCTGTCAATCGCCGGATCGGCTTTCACTGTGGACGAAGCGGAGTCCAGCCCCGAGTCGTCACATGTCCTTCCGGACGTTCCTTCGTCGAAATCGCCGGCCGTGCCATTCTCAAGCCCACCCGCCTCTACTCACTCTAACCCTCCGGCCGTTCCTCACGCTAGCCACTGGCCTCTGCTCAATGTAGGCCGCGGTGTGATGCTGTTTCGTTGTGAAAACGAAACTACTTTGTTTGGCCTTCCAAAAATGGACACGACTAGAAATCAGTGGTTAAGTTGTATTTACAACACTGTTCCAGAACACTTCAACCCAAATATTCGGATGTGTGCAGCACATGTTATGGAGGACTGTTTCCTGATCCTGGAAGAGTTGACTACAATGCCGGCTGTTCTGACTCACAGACTGTAAGTACGTACATCTTTTATATTTAAAGAGTTTTGATATTTTATATATTTAAAGCGAGTTTTTTGGGCAGTGTAGAGTAGTGCTTGTTGTTTGTCATTTCTCCAATCACAAATGCAGACATGGTTTTATGTTTACGCGGCACGATGCAACCCAACGCGTAAAAAGATATAAGTTTCATTATAATCCATAATTATGTCCCCATAAGACAGTATAAGTTTCATTATAATCCATAATTATGTCCCCACTGGATGCAACGAATGCCTCGTTTATAATGGGTTTTCATGTTTTTGAATCATCGCTCCGGCATGACAGGGCATCATCACAGTTTGGTAAGGGGCGTAACATTTCCGTCACACGCTTGAGGTATTCGGCCAATCACAACGCACTGGATAGCTGGCCAATCACAGCACACCTCGCTCTTTCAGAACGATGAGCTTTGTAAAAATCAACGCGTTTCAGAAAGGCGGGGCATAGAGGAGAAACAATAATGTACAGTATGTGTAAAATAATGTGTTTTTTTAACCTTAAACCGCATAAACACATCTCATTACACCAAATACACAAAATACAGTTATTTTTAGCAGCATCATATGAGCCCTTTAAAGACTGTTTGTTGTAATCATCTTCGTTTACGTGCTTCTCTCCCACACCACACCGTGGCAGAAGACCGGACCCTGAAAAAGTAAAGCGACGTGTTTCCCTGTGTTTTGTTTTTTTCGTTTTTGTCAGTTTTAGTTTTATTTATGGATGATCCTGCCGACCTGGTCCTCCTGCTGGAGCAGGGGGATCGCTCTCTCAAGGATCACACCGAAGACTTTGTGTTTCTCGCTAACCTGACATACTACCCGGACAGCTGCCTCTGCTCGTTTTATCAAGCTGGACTCAACACCTTCACACGAGCGCAGCTGTCCGGGGACGGTCCTCGAAAGAGCCTTGCTGCCTTTGTTGAGTGGGCGCGTTGTACGCGATGGCCACAGCAGCGATCCACAGGACACCAGCCCCACTCTGGACCCAGGGCCCAGCCCACCATCACCCATATTCGCGGAGAGCGTCAGCCCGACCCCACCACAGACGGAGAGCCAAAGCCCATCGCAGCAAAGTTTATTTCTTTAGTAATGGCATTCATTCTCGCTACATAAGATACCTGTCTGTTATGTAGTGCCCTGTTATACTGCATTACTGTGTAATATTTATGGTTTCTATAGCCGTGGCATCATTATGATGTATGAAGAGATGGATTAATTCATGTAGGACACCACTGAAGGCCTAGGTGTAAAATGCATGGCCCGCCACTGCAATATGGAGTATACACGAGACTAGATAATGATCCGAGATATCATCACTCTGCTGCAGAATTTCAACGCCATTAACATCAGTTCCATGTGACAGTCTAAAGTATGATTCCGACAATGAGTAGGCCCTGGCACGTGTTGTCTAACCCCAATGGAGTTCAGAATGACTATAAATGCTGATCCCAATGCATCTTTTTGCAACATCATAGATATTAAAATCACCAACAATTAAGACTTTATCTGTAGCCAGCACTAACTGGCTACAAGAAAATCAGCAAAAACATTTTATAAAGTCTGTATGGTGGCCTGTATACAGTAGCCAGTACAAACGTCACAAGGGATTTATCATTAACACTTGTTTCTCTGGGTAATGTTATTTGAATCACCATTACTTCAAATGCATTATACTTGAAACCAGAGCTCTGAGAAATACTGAAAATATTACTATAAATTGTAGCAACACCTCCCCTTTTACCTTTTGGACGCGGCTCATGTTTATAACCACAATCTTGGGGTGTAGACTCATTTTTAAAAAATGTATCATCTGGTTTTAGCCAGGTTTTAAACAGAGCTAATCTAACTTATGATCTGTGATCATATCATTTACAAAAAGCGCTTTTGTAGAAATTTATTTAATATTCATTAAGCCAAGCTTTATCATTTGTTTATCTGTATTATATCTGTTTTTATTTGTTGAACATCAATTAAATTGTTACACTTAAATTGTTTTGGACGTTTTTTGTTTTTGCTAGTTCGGGGAACAGACACAGTCTCTATAGTATGATATCTAACACTTGTTTCTCTGGGTAATGTTATTTGAATCACCATTACTTCAAATGCATTATACTTGAAACCAGAGCTCTGAGAAATACTGAAAATATTACTATAAATTGTAGCAACACCTCCCCTTTTACCTTTTGGACGCGGCTCATGTTTATAACCACAATCTTGGGGTGTAGACTCATTTTTTGACTCATTAGCCAGTCTGTCTGCTTCCTGACCCGGGCCCTAGTTAGTCAAGTACAAAATTTTATCTGTATTATATCTGTTTTTATTTGTTGAACATCAATTAAATTGTTACACTTAAATTGTTTTGGACGTTTTTTGTTTTTGCTAGTTCGGGGAACAGACACAGTCTCTATAGTATGATATCTAGGTGAAAGAGTCTCTATGTGCTGAGAGTTAACTGACTTCTGTGATGTGAGGTGGCTAGCAGATGGTTGGTTTAGCCAGTCTGTCTGCTTCCTGACCCGGGCCCTAGTTAGTCAAGTACAAAATCTAAGACTATGTGCCATATTTCTAGAGAGAAGAGCGGCACCACCCCTGGAGGGATGAAGACCATCTCTTTTCAACAGGTCTGGTCTGGCCCAAAAATTCGCTCAATTGTCTATAAAACCTGTTATTCTGCGGGCACCACTTAGACATCCAGCCATTGAGTGATGACAGTCTGCTATGTATCTCATCACCACGGTAAGCTGGGAGGGGACCAGAGCATATTACAGTGTCTGACATCGTACTTGCAAGTTCACACACCTCTTTATGTTATTTTTAGTGATCTCCGACTGGCGAAGTCAGACTTCAAATTCATTAACAATCTTACTGAATTTACGTTTAGCATTAGCCAGCGATTTCAAATTTGCCAAGATGTCAGGCACTCTGGCTCCCGGTAAACATTGGCTGGGTGGTGTCTCTATTTTCACATTTCGTACAATAGAATCGCCAATTACTAGGGCTCTTTCAACAGGTTTCTCAGTGGGTGCGTCACTGAGTGGGAAGAACCTGTTTAAAGATTTAATCGGAATGGAAGAGCGGTGTTTTGTCCCACGACTATGCCGCCTCACAGTCACCCAGTCGCCCTGCTGCAGGGGCTCTGCAACCGGAACCGAACAATGTACGGGACTCGCTAAGCTAGTCGCATTCAAAGCCGTATCTAAGGCCCTCACATTCTTACTATCCTCAATTAAAGTTTGGATGCGTGTCTCTTGTTCTGAGATCTTCTCTGTCAGCCTAACTATTTCCCTGCATTTATCACATGTGAATCCCTCACCGCTGTCAGAGAAAGCTACACTATACATGTGGCAAGCAGTACAAGTGACAATAACAGGAGAAGCCATTACTCACCGTGATTGTTAAATGATTCCAACTTACCACAGTTGTTTGATGAACTCGTGAAAAACGGAGCGAGAGAGAGAAAAAAAGAAACGATAGGTGCAAATGACAAGCTAACAGGCTAACGGAATGCTAATGCGCTGCACTCGCGGTTTAGATTAAAAAGTTATTTAAAAGTGAACAATATCAGTTTATTCTTTTGCAGAACACATTTTGTTAGCTAATTAATAGTTTAAAGGTAAGTATATTTTCATTGCAGTGACGTTGATGAATGTTAATGTGAGGGGGGAAAAAGGTAAGAGGATAATGACTATGACAAATATTGAATGACACAATTTAAAACTATTTGCGCAGGTCACCTGAGCCTGAGTCAGGTGGTTGCTGGGAGTTACTTCATCTATCAGCCTACAACATGATTCCTGTTTGTTAATGCCACACATAGTGCATGTTTCTACCTAGGTAAGTTTGAGCAATATTGGCTCAGACACACATAGTTATTTAGGTCATTAGTTAAAAGGGTACAGCACTCAGGTTCACATTGCTAAGCCACTAATTAATTTCTCTGGGCTTCACTAGCCCAGAAATGCATTTAAGTCAAGTCACTAGTTTTAGCTATCTGGTCAACCAATCAGGTACACACAGCAATAGTCCACTAGCCATTCGGCAAAGCAGGCCCTGGCACACATAGATAGCAAACACTAGGTCTCATGGCTCTCTGGAGCAGCAGCAGTACATCTTTCTTTGCTATAGATCTACTTATTTTGGGGGGCGTTATCATTTCATCTCCTCTTCTGCCTTATGGGGATGCTTTCAAGCATATAATTGCATAGCAGCAGTACGTTTCATGCTCACAGCAGCATACACATTTTGGCTGTTTGTTTATCTTCTCGTTCCAGCTTTGTTGGGGGGTTATTATATATATGCTATTTGTGCAGCAGCAGTATGTCTTAAATACTCACGGCACCGTATCGAATCAGATCATGACAGATCATAATGGTTATATAATAGTTTTGGATAAACAGTATTCTTTTTCTATGTTATTTCTTTCTTATATACCTAGTTATTAGATTGTTTAACACTAATAATGGCATCGACATATAAAACTTTCAGATCTGATTTTGTTATTTAATTTAGCCTGTTGGTGAATGACATGACACTTTTTATATGTTAGCATCCACTAATTAATTTAAAAATATTATCAATGTGACTTGAATAGATTATTATGATTATGAGTATAATTTCTGAATTATTAATACTTATCAAAATAGGTCAGGAATGTCAGGGCAATACAATTGTCTGAAATTACAATGAAGAAAAAAGTGCCTGATTAAAAGAATAATATTTTGCAAAATAAAACCTTGAAAAGTAGGTTGGTATATGTTTTCTTTCCATTATATAGAAAAATATACATTTTAACATCATAACCAAGTGGCTTCAGTGTTTAGGCTATTAATATTTGAAAAACTCTTTTCTTGAGTGTATTTTGTCAATATTTTGGCCGCAGGCGATAAGGTTGTGGCAGAAATAATTCCGTTCACAATCACGTATTCAAGGTGTAAGGAAAATTACCTTTTACTTCATGGTTACACCGCATGACAAACAAAATTTAAACCTTTCTTGTGAATGGTATGAATGTTTTTCAAAGCCATTTGAAACATGAACAGAGAGTACATTTCTAAGAACCTGACATGTTCACTGTCCTTCCCCTTTTTTGTTATTTATTTATTTTTTGTTAATGTTTCCTGTTATTATCAGCTCTTATGTATGCAGCAATGGAGTGAAGTGTGATAAAAGAAAATAATGCATTTTCTTTCAAGATAAAAAGGCTACTCAGATTTGGTGACATTGGGCATATAAAGGGGCAATGTATTGAGAAATAGGTGCTTCTGTTACCATGAGACTGCTGTTGCTTTGACAAAATGTTACGTATTAATATCTTACACATTACATTGTCATTTATAAATTTATTCATTTGGAAGATGCTTTTTTCCAAAGCGACTTACAGTTGTGGAATACAAGTGATTCATCATAAGATGGCAATAAACATGAGAAGTGCCCGTTATACAAGGTTTCAGTCAACATAGGCTTCTGGAGGGGATGTAAATGCATAGGAGAGAGTGGAGGTAGGAGGGTGCAGCGCCTGTGGCAGTTCTGTAGGCAAGCACCAATTTCTTGAACTTGATGCAAGCTACGACTGGAAGCCAGTGCAGAGAGATGAGAAGTGGAGTGGCTTGGGCTCATTGAAAACAAGACGTTCTGCTGCATTGTGAATCATTTGCAGAGGTCTGATTGCACATGTTGGAAGTCTAGCCAGAAGAGCATTGCAATAGTCCAGCCTAGAAATGACAAGGGCCTGGATGAGAAGCTGTGTTGCATGCTCTATTTGGAAGGGTCTGATCTTCCTGATGTTGTGTAGTGTGAACCTGCATGATATTGCTGTTTTTGCAATATGGTCTTTAAAGGTCAGCTGATCATCAAGGATCACCCCAAGATTCCTGGCTGAACACGATGGGATTATTGTTGATGCGCCCAGTTGGATGGTAAATGGGTGCTGTACTGAGGCATCATTTTCCTCAAGCTTCTTTTTATGACTCAAGGATCTATCTATTTACACAAAACACCAGGACACAACTGTCCATACACCTCTCAAGCAGCATTGTGTCCAAGTACTTTTACCAATTATTTTCTCAATAGAATTTCAAGAAGCCTTGAACCACAACAGGCATCTTCAAGATGAATCACAATGTTACAAGATTTAATTTGAAGCTTCAAAAAGACATTCACTTCTTTTTTTAAACATGTCTTTTATAAGGGAACATGCTACTTATACCATTATGACTCTGAAGGACATAAAATCTAGTAACAATAGTGTGTGGGTTTATATATATATATAAATACATATTTCTATTTCATATATTTCTCACATACGTTTTTCAACACTGATAATATGAAATGTTTCTGAAACACCAAATGAGCGCATTGTATTGACAATATTAATACTACTATTATCTATCTATCTATCCATCTATCATTGTCAGAACAGCAAAATATCAGTAGTCAATACCAATATGAGTGAAATTTCATGATTCTCAGTACCACTTTTAAAACCACTGATTAAACTAGCATTTTGTAAATGTTCTCAAGTGATTCAAGATAAGCAAACAGTCTACAATATAATAGATCAAAGTACAAACAATAGAAAAAAATTCAATGTTTGATTGATATTAATGGCATAACAGAGAATGTCAATGCTACAGGCTACATATATGAACGGGTCCGAAATTGACACATCCAAAATAAAAAAAATAGCTTACACTGACTTAAGACGTAACCAAATATGCTTAAATGAATTCATCTGCAAAACAAGCATAGCAGTTGATACTACTGGTAGTAGAAAAACTGAATATTATATTTTATTAATTTTAGTGTGTAACAAAATACCCGTACTTTTGACATCCCTACTACAAAATATTTAAATACATTTAATTAATTGAAAAGTTTAAATTACACTTGACTAGATTATACAGAAGCATACTCATATCAATGCTTAACAACATATGGTAAGTTTTTATTTTCTTTGTGCGTGATTGAAAAACACTGGCTTTTGAGTTTTCTATATACAGTATCAAGAGTGTCTGCCAAAACAACAGTCCACAAAATAAAATTTCAAGCACATTAACAATACTCAACACTTACTGCTAAATTGTTTCCTGTTCCACTAAAACACACACACACAGTTTACATAAATTACAGTAATATTTCAGGGGATCAAATAAAATGATACAAAGTTCACATATTTATATTTACAGTTTTTTCCCCCTAGTATACATGGTCATCATTAAGGAATTGTGTAATACACAATGCAAATGCAAATACACACACAGAGATGACAAAATGTTGATCTATTGTTCCATCACTTTGTTTTTTCCTTTTTATTTTTTGAATCCTTAATTTTTTTTTATCAGGTTGATCAATTCTTCAATTAGGATGTTTTAAGGAAAAAAAAAATTAGTATATTACTCTGAGGTGTTAACAGGTAAATGTCTTTGGCAGTCAGCAGCCAGACGGAGGGACACAGTGGCCTCCGTGCTACTCGGGTTGACCCGAAAGTGGTTGTGTGCAGGCTGGATGGCCACTATAAACTGCCTTTTAAAGGTCTTACTCAGAATAATATAAAGAAAAGGATTAATGCAGCTGTTAGTGTAACCCATGCTAATGGCAACGTGATAGACATAATAAAACGAGGCACTGGGTTTCTGTATTCCCAGATGGACAAGCTGAAGGATGTAGTACGGAGCCCAACAGATGAAAAAGGCCAAACAGATGGCCACAGCCATCCGAGTCACACTTTTAGTGCGCACTTGTTGGTTCCTTGGGGGCAGAGGAGCCACTGTGGTAGACACGTGCTTCAAGATTTTAAAAAACACCACAAAGATAATCATGAGCGGAAGGGCGAATGCCAGCACAAACTGATAGATAGTGAACCAGCAGACGTTGATGGATGGATTCGGTAGCAGGAGAGCACATCCCACCTGGCCGTTGTGGAGAGGCATCAAGCCAGTGTACATTAAAACGGGAGTAATTGAGATGAGAGAAAGCACCCACACCATTCCCACCACACAACTGGCGACACAGGTTGTCCGGACGTGGTTAAAGCGGAATGGGTGAACAGTAGCCACATAACGGTCCAAGGTCATAACTGTGAGGATGTAGGTGCTCACGGTCTGGCTGTTCGAATCTAGGGCAGAGATGACTTTGCACATAGTGGCTCCAAAACACCAAGATCCGTTTCCCATGAGCTGATGAATGAGAAAGGGCATGCCGAGGAGGAAAAGCAAATCCACAATAGAGAGATTGAATATGAAAATGTCTGGTACCGTTTGTTTAGCCTGGCATTTTGTCTTTTTAATGATGGTGTAGATGACAATAGAATTTCCAGTGATGCCAAAAAAACATATGGTCCCAAAAACACTGGGCAAGATGGCATTTCCATACTGGTCCCTCATGGTCGCTAAGCACACAATGAAATCACATATAAAAACAAGATCCAGATGTGGTGTGTGTGTATTTATAATACATAAAATATATAAAGTACATAAGAGAAAAATGTTGACATATGGTGTATGGCATCTATTAAACAGCATTTTGCTCATTCTTATGCTAATTAAATAATTATTATGCAGTTGTTATGGAGATAAACTTGAAATTGTAGCCACAGTGCCTAAAATACATACTTTCTATTATGAATGCACATAAGAAAGAAAGAACGAAAGAGCTACATATTCATACAATGTAGGCTATAACATTTCGTTATATAATAATAACAACAATACGTTACTTTTTCTTAAAAGCAGCTTAAGTTCTAAATCAAAACAAACTGGATTTCTATATCTTCACTTCCACAATACGGTTTCCCTGAAATAAATGCCTACCTTGTATATGTCCCGACGAGTTAGAGAGAAGCAGAGATGAGTTTTCAGAGTCTTGAGAAATATCCATGTTAACAATTGTGAAAGAAATGTGGAAATGTACATCTACCTCTGCAGAGAAAGCAAATAACTGGTATGATTATAACGGCAAAGTACTAGAATGTCGAATAGCGGAGTGAACAAATAATTTAAGTGAATCGTTCGTTCAATCCCTTGCACTGACTCGTGTTTTGTTCGTCCAAGTAAGGGCGTGACTCCATTTGCCGTCAGCAAATAATATTCGAGTGTGGGCTTGTGGAAGGAGATTTTCATTGGTTGGATCGTTTGAACGAATACGCCCCTTTACTGAACGAGACTCGGAGAATTGTCACTGAACCATTGGCTTCGAATACAATTCGTGAATGATCTGGAGGAATGAGGCATATCGTTCAATCGCGTTGACAAGGAGAGCGGCGAGGAAGAATTATGACCACACACACACACACACACACACACACACACAATTCACATGACGTAATGACGTTTACTGAAACTCATTACTATTTTATTTAGGCTATTCTATTTATAGTATTGCTCATATTCAAATTAATGCAGTTGAATGACCTGTTTTGTTGTCAGTTAACAAGTAAAACTCTCTCACTAGAGCTTTCTTTGTAGACTTGTAGGGACATAGATTGTATTAAAGGATAATGAGTTTAACGAATCGGTTGAGTGAATGATTGACTCAAACACTCGTACTGAAAAGGCATCTGAATGAATCAGTAAGCGAATCATCTTAGTGAATCGATTCGATTGATTCGAATCACTGGCATGATTCTACCTGGCCTAAAACCTTCAGCATCCATTTAAAAAGTCTGTAACAACAGCATATAATAACTCAAATCAACTCATCAGTTTCTAGGTTGGCCGTCTCCCATTGACATTTGTGCTCATTGTGTTACGTGTCCTCAATCTGAGCATAGACAAAAATCCTTACCAATACACTAGATAGCTTTGCAACAAGCATGTTGCTTGCTTAATTTTCATATCAGACAGTCTTAAACAGATTTAAAAACAAGCCTCGGCTGTGGTAAGTTTATCTGGGTAACGTAAATGTTACCAGTGTGTCGAAGTACAACCAATAAGCCTAAAGCAACAGCGTGCCTAGCAAACAAACATGTTACTGAACAACTAGCCTTAAACAACTAGCAATATTTGACAATAGCATATTTGCCAACATAGCGTTAAGCAATGAGAATTAAATAAGAAACTTAGCAGGAAATGTTGCTTAATAATATATTTATGGGGGAAGCATCACCCCAAGCTCACCAAGTGAGGAACCAGAGGAAAATGTGATCAGCTGAGAATCAGCTGATGCAAGCTTGACTCACGTGACCTTCCAGACCTAACGCTAACACTTAATTTATGATCTTGTCTTTGAACCTCACTGACTCACTGAACCAGACTGGATTTAACACATCTTGTACAGCCTTCTGTAGATGTCTGTCTGGAGCGTGTCAGCCTGTGATTAACTGTTTGGCCTTTAGGGGATGTTTGGACTTGTAATATCATGGCTGATGCCAGTCTGATATCATTGGTGGTGGCATTTATTTATTTACAGAGGAGTAAGAGTAAGACAAAACACAGATTCATCAAAATGCTTTAAACATGTGTTGAAGTGACTCAAACCTTTCGTTGTGGAAAAAATCTTGATACAGATCTCTAATAACAAAATAACAAAATGTTGAGTTTGAATCTAGTCTCAGCTGCTGAAGGCCTTTAAATTTCTACCAGTAGCAGCTCTCCATTGCCCCTGAACACAACAATAATCTGTTTATTACTGATATAAATCTTAGGTAGGCCAACCTGCTGAGAAGGGTACATGCCAGACATGTGGTCAAACTTTTGGATTTAGAGGATATTATTATTAGCCCAATATGGTTTGCCTGTATTGTTCTTTTAGTAGGCTTCTATGATTAACACCGACCGAATTATAAGAGCCTGCAAAATCTCACCCCCTGCCACTATGCTTCATTTTCCATTTTTGTCTCAAGAGCAATTCTTTTTGCTTCCTTTGTCTTTCATAAGTGCTTTAGGCACACTGGACCATATTTCCTAGAAAATTTTTAATGGCCTACATTAGCCAGATTGGTTGTGCAGTGTGAACATTTCTTTTTAAAGAAATGTATAGTTTTTTTTAATATAAAAAAAAAATCGTACTGACCCTAAATTCGGTAAAAATGCTTCATATATACAGTATTTATTATTAAATAGCCATAGTAATGTGTAGATTGTTTTGGATAACACATTAATTAATTACTTTATTTCATTTTGTACGATTTGTTTGGAACTTGAGTAACAAAAACATAGAAAAACAGTTTCATGTTATACTTGAGATCAAGAGAAAATATTCAAAAATAGTCGACTAACTGTTAGTCGACGAGAAGAAGCTTAGTTGATCCAAATTTTATTAGTCACAGGGACAAAAAAAATTACAGTACATCAGTCAGGACATCCAAACGGATATTTCATTTGGGACATCAAATGTGACTTATCTGAAACATGTAAGTTGTAGCATCATTACATGGCAGCTCACTCTAACGGTAACCTTAAAAATGTGCACTATTCAAGTGTTTGTGAGGAGTGTGGAAGCTGAATAGTAGTGCACTCACTGCATGACAGTTATCTTGGAGGCACCGGTGCGATCATTTGCATTTAACTTAAAATACTCTGTCATTTTTGGTCATACAGATAAAAATAATAAAATACATTTTTCGAATCTGTAAAAGGTCCTTTATTTGTGTACACTCACAATAAAAACAAAATGCTGTGCTTTTGTAAAATGATGAAAGCAAACGGTGCGTTTTCTGCCATCTAGGTCTCTGTGAATTTGAGCTGTAATAAAAAAAAAATTGCAACCAAAACTCCATGCTTGCCTCACAGACATGAAAAAAATATCTATAGAAAGCTAAATGTCTACTTTTAAATGAACCAATTCAAATGGAAATATATATATATTTTCAGATTATGTAATCCGTATGAAATGTGCATGTCCACTGTGGAGATGACGAGTCAGTGTCGTCGACTTCATCACTGCAGCCAAAAATGAATTATTATAATGTTAAGTCAGTCTTCTTGCTGTTTTTTCCTTGATGCATTAAAGGGGTCATATGATGCGATTTAAATTTTTCCTTTCTCTTTGGAGTGTTACAAGCTCTTGGTGCATAAAGAAGATCTGTAAAGTTGCAAAGACTAAAGTCTTAAATCCAAAGAGATATTCTTTATAAAAGTTAAGAGTCAACCACGCCTACCTAAAATGCCTCATTCTAACACGCCCCCACATGTCTACGTCACGATGTGGGAAGATTTGCATAACGCCGCCCAAATGTTCACGCAAAAAAACAAGGCGTAACTTTAATTCTTGCTGTTGCCGCCGCTGCCATGTTGTGGAGTCGCTCAAAAAAAAGCTAAACTACTTGTGAAAGCGAAACTACTTTGTTTGGCCTTTGAAAAGAAGACGATATCCGCTTCGTCATGCCTAGAGCTGATCCGTGCTGGTCGCTGAGGAAATACATCAACTTCGCGCTGTGGATCGCCGGATCGGCTTTCACCGTGGACGAAGCGGAGTCCAGCCCGGGGTCGTCACATGTGGTTGCCGCTCCTTCGTCGAATCCATCGGCTGCTACTCACTCTAGCCCGCCGTGTGTGGAGCTGTGTGTTTCGTTGTGAAAGTGAAAATACTTTGTTTGGCCTTCCAAAAGAGGACACGTCTAGTAATCAGTGGTTAAGTTGTATTTACAACACTGTTCCAGAACAGTTCAACCCAAATATTCAGATGTGTGCAGCACATTTTATGGAGGACTGTTTCCTGATCCTGGAAGAGTAGACTACAATGCTGGCTGTTCTGACTCACAGACTGTAAGTACGTTTTCATTTAAAGGATTTGCCACTGATGATTCAAACGCAAGTTTTGAGCAGTGAAGAGTAACACATGTTGTTTGTCATTTCTCCAATCACAAATGCAGACAATGAAATGTGTTTATGCGTTTTAAGGTTAAAGACATGGTTTTATGTTTACGCGGCGTGGCGCGATGCAACGCTATGTATAAAAAGACAGTATAAGTCATTATAATCTGTAATTATGTCCCCACTGGATGCAACAAATGCCTCGTTTATAATGGGTTTTAATTGTTTTTGTCTCGTCGCTCCGGCCGGGACACAGCATCACAGTTTGGTAAGGGGCGTAACATTTCCGTCACAAGCTTGAGGTATTCGGCCAATCACAAAGCACTGGATAGCTGGCCAATCAGAGCACACCTCGCTTTTCAGACCGATGAGCTTTGTAAAAATCGACATGTTTCAGAAAGGCAGGGCATAGAGGAGAAACAATAATGTACAGTATGTGGAAAGTAATATGTTTTTTTAACCTTAAAACGCATAAATACATTTCATTACACCAAATACACAAAATAATGTTATTTTTAGCAACATCATATGACCCCTTTAATTATATTTCCCTGAAGATAAATGTCATTATATATCCTGCTCTGTACTTTGAGAGGGTTGGTAGAAATGGGCAGGACAGTGCACTCTGTCTTTTGTAACGTTTTCTTTCAATATTCCAAAGCAATTGACACTAGTTGTAAAAAGTGGGAAAAGCTAATTTTATCCTCTACATGAGCAAGATATTGATGTTGCGCCTTAGAAACTGGATTACCGTTGTGTGTGACTTGCACATATAAATACACTGGACATGCCTTACCTTGCCTATCAAGCACAAACTCTAAGGAAATATAATGACTGAAACCCTCAAGATATTTCTGTACTAATGCACAGCATGACCAGAAATAGCCAATTCATTGAATCAATTGCACTGATGACAATTTACTAATAAAAAATAAAAAAAGGTTTTGGTACTTGTTTTGAGGATGTGAATGTAGAGATTAAAAGTAAGTGTTGTAGTTACAAGTAAATCCCCTGTGAAAAAAAGACGATGATGAGACGGTAGTGAGGATTTGGGTAGAAAAACATGATTCCAAATGTAATGCAGTGGAGACTTGTTTTGTGTGTGTGTGTGTGTGTGTGTGTGTGTGAATTGTCTTGGGGTTTCTATGAACAGAGCTTGTCAATGTTAAGAGCAGGCTGGATGACAGTCAGATTTGGTTAGAGGCCTTGCGACTCTGCTCTCTCTCTGCATGGTGATGTCAACACCTCCAGATTTACACTCTATCTTAACCAGGCATGCCATGACAATTACGAAAACCAGAAGTTATTAAATTTCATTGAGAGCCGATAACATGAATGCAACAAAGGGCAAGGGCTCCTCAGTCATGGTATTGAAGGTGGGAGAAAAAATTACTTTGCACCAGTCTTCTGCTGTCAAATCCTTGTACTTCCTGCAGAATTTTAGTCTGTCCTTGATGTTTTTATTGGAGACAAGTGGCTTCTTTGCTGCCCTTCTTGACACCAGGCCGTTGTCCAAAAGTCTTCACCTCACTGTGCGTGCAGATGCTCTCACACCATTCCTGAGCAGGCTCTGCACTGCTGGTGACACGATTCCGTAGCTGGCTGCAAGTGTATCTTTGGAGGTAACCATTTCTAACAAGAACACAATGATTGGAAGTGCTTCTTCCCTCCTTTTATAGCAATCAGTCTGCTCTTACAATCTAATTAGTATGATAGTGATTTTACCTGACCAGTACTCATTCATACTTGCACATGTGCTGCTGATATAATTAGTAAATTATTGTTAAGCTGGTCATTTTGTGTCAGGATCAAAAAACAGTGAAATTAGCTTTTTTGTGTGTGTGAAAAGTTACTTTTTTGGCCAATGATTTAAAATACATCTGATCACTCTACACAATAATCTAGTGACCAGTGGATTGGAAAAATAAACGCGATAGCGCGATAAAAATGTAATCGATAGTCTAATAAATCATGGATTCGCTAGTGTTGTCTGCTCTGCAATGCTCTTTACCTCATCTCCGGCGAAGGGATTTTGCACACAAAAAAGGAAAGCCCTGCCCTGCATGAACATGCAGTCATTAAGGTCCTGATGGATCTTATATCTATAAAATGGATTTCTGTGTGCGAGGTTACAAACGTTTATGTTCCTTTTCTACGTGCGTCTCTCAAAAATGCACTTAACACCAACGCGAAAGTATGTTAAAGGGATCAGGTCTTATCGGGTCCATTTGGAAAAAGGCACTCCTCGAACCCGCTTGGGTCTCGGGTCGGACCTCGGGTTTTTGGATCCAAGTGAACCCGTGAAGACCTATACTTCAGAGTACTTTGATACTTTTGCCCATCCTGGCTAGCAACCAAAAGTGCCAAAAAACTGTATGAGGCTTAAATGGGTATTTCGCACAAAAATGAAAATTCGATCAGCATTTTTCTTTGTTCTGTGGAACATAAAAAAGTACAGCATGTGTCGGAACCGAAACGCCCATTGTCATAACTGAATGACAGCTCCGTAGAGAATGCATAGAGAGAAAAGATGGTATCGATTTTACCTTATAAATTCGAGCCCGAGTCTGATGATGAAACGTCTGAAGTAGCTGATCAACCAGACACTTCGCAAGCACAACTGGAACAGGGTGTTTCTCAGTGGTAAGTGTCAACTTAGTTTGTGGAGGTTATAAGACATGACAGCAGCATCATTTAGGGATGCACCGAATGTTCGACAATCAAAATTATTCACCCGAAAGTGCTTTTTTGCTATTTTCGGCTGAATAATTTCGGTTGCCGAACATGCGGAGCATCCCTAAAGGATGCTGCTGTCATGTCTTATAATCTCCACAAACTAAGTTTGTGAAAAGACGGTTTAAATTTTACAGAACAATGACATTTTTAATTACGCGATCAAATAACTTTAAATGCAGAAAACATCGGCAGTGTGAAAACATTTTAAAGTGTCTGAGAAAGACGCAAAAATGTCCGTTTGCAGACACTGTTCTGCTGAATTATATAGAGGAGGTACATCTGCAAAAACGTACAGCACGACAAGTTTAATTTATCATTCAAAATCAAGACAGCATGCAGATTGCGAAAAAGATACGGCAGCAGCAGCAGTGAAAGGGAAATTTCCTGCTCCCAGTCCCAGCACACCCACTCCATCTGTGATCCAGAAGTCACAAACCACATTCAACAACATATAAAAACGAAATAATCTTAAGAGTAATTTTATGAACAAATGTGGAAAATGAAAAACGTAAATTCCAGTGTAGTAAAACAGTCAGCAGGGGGTGCTGCAGCACCATCAGCACCCCTAGTTCCCGCGGGCATAAGTAGGCTTATGTCTAGGACAATTATTTTGTAGGTTCATCCACTTTTTTGCAGTCTTTTCAGTGCACTTTTTTGTAGTAGGCTTACAGAGTACCTTACATTCTTTCAGCAGTCAATTATGGGCCTAATATAGGCTATTCAAGAAGGGGGGGCTCAAAGATGGCCAAATACAAATATTTATTTGTTTTATGTTATATTTTGCTTTGTTGGTGTAATCTCTGCTGAAATGTTTAAAAAATGTGCAATGTTAAATATTTTTAAATTGTAGTTTTGTAAAAAAAAAAAAATCTTTGAATAGCAAGACAAAATAGTAAAAAGCACATTTTGACTTTAAAGGTGCAATAGGTGATTGTCTTCAGAAACATTTTTTGTTATGCTGGTTGAAAGTCTCTTCACATCCCGATAGCAATCGTTATGTTAAGTGGTCTAAATGTATTTGTCTGTATTTATATATTCTGTGGAAGGTGTAGGATCAAGGAATGTTCGTCCAATCAAAACGCTCGGTCAAAGCGTTTTAATATGCTTTCCTACCTGCCTGTCAACGTATGTATTAGCATACCTCTGCGCACCCAGTTCGCGCAGACAGGATACGTCATCAGCGCGTTCACGCACGCTGTGCAGACAGAGCGAGGATGGCAGGCAAACATCAACAACCCGATCTTCCTTCCTGGTATTGTAGTACTTTTAAAGATTTCTCACCGCATACATATTTCTCACTGACCATTTTCATTTCGGTGCATCACTTGAATCATTGATATAATTTATTTAGGTGCACATGTGGGAACTGTATCAGAATGCCAAGCGAAGATGAAAACCTATGACAGGTAGTATTATACGTTTCTGCATTAGTTGAGCATTAGACGCCTATTTTATAGAGAATTAAGTGTATTTTGCACGATTGCTAGAAAATATAGGCTAAGTATCAATTATTAATCGTACTTACAGTTTGAGTTTCAGAGGAGTCAGCTGGTCCAAATAAACTGAGCACTGATCCATCTTTCAAGAGCAAGCGTTTTGTGAATCCCGCATTGAGCTCCCCGAGATTAGAGAAGCAGTCGTCAGTAAAATGATGGGAACACGACAAAAGATTGGGCTTATACTGCTGTGGTATCATTGAAAAATGTCAAACACTGATTCTTTTCAGCCTCATCATTCGGAAGTGAAAATAAAACTTTCACAGCGTAGGACACAGTGTCTCCTCAACATGATGTTAACCACACAGAAATGCTACAGTGTTTGAAGGCGGGGTCAAGTTGTTCACGGCCGGTGTTAAGAGATTTTTGGTTTCAGAAATGTTCTTTAGTGGGTGGAGCATACATGAATATTCATTCTCGGACATGCACGTGGAACTGAGAATTTTAGTTCACGCTCCTTGTATCTCAGCAGGTTTAATGGAATATTTCAAAAAAGGTAAATCTATTCTCAGCGTTGCACAAACTTATGCCTAAACTATATTTGTTCATCATTGTGCCATGTTTTTAGTAGTTTGCACATTTCGTGCAGTCGTCCCTGTAGCAACCTGTAGCTATTAGTATCGGTAAAATCCACGGTAAAATCCAATCTTTCAACCTCTAATTTTAAGCATTTTTTTGGTTCATGTCAGTGGTAACAAAAATGGTTTGCCTTTAACATGGCAGAAATAGCTTTTATTTTTTGTTACTTTATCATGTTGGACCTAATTAGGTCAACTCGTTGTACTCTTTGGGCAAAAAATGCACCATCAATATCTAAAGTGTTTCTATATTTTGCTACGGTATGAACCTCTTTCCCACTTTCTTGCTGTTGCTGTGCACTTTCTGCCTAGCAACAGTGCTTTGCTGCGGGCATGATTTCCTCTGAATAGGAATTTAGTGGTTGTGGATTGGGGCCGGCTAACATCTCTGAACCACCAACCTGTGTTTATAATTTGGACTTGGTTTTGGCATCACATTCAACTATCTGTCTGCTGTTTTTTTTCCCTTAAAGTCACCATGAAATCCAAATAGAAAATTCTTATTTTTTAATGGAATACTGTAGTGTTTATTATAATTTATCCGTGCACTTCATTATTTATTTTTTATTCATGTGCCCTCGTAATCTTTAATCAAAAACGTTAACCTCCCCTCCCCCTCAAAACGACTCATCTTCTCTTCCGGTATCGAGCTATGGCACAAGGGCAGAGCTAGTGACGTGAGGGGTAAACGCTGGGATAAACAACAGGGGGAAAAGCTGAAGCTGATGCTTCACTTTATAGCACTGACATCAGTCATGAGGGAGTACGTTACCCCTAAACATTGAAAAGATATTAGGATATTATGACAACATTACTCTTAGGACATCGTAAACTAATTTTTTTCATGAATATGACTTAACCTGATGGAGGACGTACTCAGTCATTCAGGCAGTCTCTCTCTCGCGCGCGCGCTGTTTAGGCATGTTTTGTGCCGTTGATCGTCATCGTCATCCTTAATAAATAAAACATTTATTCATGCTTGGGGGTCGGCTGTGAATCCAGTGGCAAGAAATCCCCCACCACTAACTGCAAACTGGAATTCAGATCTGCCTCCATTTTGTTAGCAACGCCCCAACTTCCAACGATCCAAT
>NW_015505931.1:167396-188789 GCF_001515645.1 Sinocyclocheilus grahami
GTAAACGCTGGGATAAACAACAGGGGGAAAAGCTGAAGCTGATGCTTCACTTTATAGCACTGACATCAGTCATGAGGGAGTACGTTACCCCTAAACATTGAAAAGATATTAGGATATTATGACAACATTACTCTTAGGACATCGTAAACTAATTTTTTTCATGAATATGACTTAACCTGATGGAGGACGTACTCAGTCATTCAGGCAGTCTCTCTCTCGCGCGCGCGCTGTTTAGGCATGTTTTGTGCCGTTGATCGTCATCGTCATCCTTAATAAATAAAATATTTATTCATGCTTGGGTGTCGCTGTAAATCCAGTGGAGAGAAATCCCCCCACAACTAACTGCAAACTGGCATTCAGATCTGCCTCCATTTTGTTTGCAACGCCCCAGCTTCCAATGATCCAATCAATTGCCGAAGGACGAAATCAAGTCCCGCCCTCTCATTTCAGATGCCGTTTCACTCGAATATATGTCACAGTAGAGAAGAAAAGACAATCGCAACTTCCGTTTCATGCCGACTTTAAGCAAAGCTCTGATTCTGTGTTTTACAGTGGGGCAAAAAAGTATTTAGTCAGCCACCAATTGTGCAAGTTCTCCCACTTAAAAAGATGAGAGAGGCCTGTAATTTTCATCATAGGTATAACTCAACTATGAGAGACAAAATGAGAAAAAAAATCCAGAAAATCACATTGTAGGATTTTTAAAGAATTAATTGGTAAATTCCTCGGTAAAATAAGTATTTCTCATTTTGTCTCTCATAGTTGAGGTATACCTATGATGAAAATTACAGGCCTCTCTCATCTTTTTAAGTGGGAGAACTTGCACAATTGATGGCTGACTAAATACTTTTTTTCCCCACTGTATGTCTCCTACCAGTTTTCATCCAACCACTGCGAGGGGTTTTACTGGAAAGACACAAAATTGGGGCAAATTTTGCATATGCAAATTCTTCACTGCACCCACATAGAGATTTCCTAACACAGATTGCTTTCTATTCACCAAGATGACAAGAGGGGAAAATGAAAAATAAAATGATATTTTCCTCTCTTTATTTGTTACTGCTTAGAGTGGGAGTAGATTTTAAAAATCTAAAATAAAAATAAGTATTTATAACTGAGATTAGCTGTGTTCATTTCTTCCACCCAGAAGTTACCAAGACCTACTTTCATTCCCCCCTTTTTTATATTTGGAATTTGACATCTTGGCTTGTTTATAATGTCACACTATTTTTCTTGAAGGCAGAGAAAAGAGGCGCCATAGTGTGGTGGGAGTGAGAGCAGATTAATGGTTGTTTACAGTGAGAAAGGATGGAGGGACCATCTTTCAGAATTGTGAGAACGTTCCAGGCTATAGGATAGGATTCCCATTTATCTAAGACGGATGTGTCATAAAATACTTGACTTAAGCAAGACTGAGTGTCTGCTGTGAGCCTAAAGTAATCACATAAAGTGATGCTTTTTCATATTTGTCCACTTCATCTGTTTCAGCCCTTCACCTCTGAGATTGTACACAGGGTAGTAATGTACTCCTTTCTTCATTTCATATTAGATGGTGATGGTCATTACCACAGATGCTATCATTGTGGGTACGACATTTTATAACATATGACAAGTTATGAAAGAGACATCAAATCCCAGCCATCAGGACCAATGCTAATGGCCCACATCTTTTTGTGCAATCCATCTGGTTCAGTTTTGCAATTCCACAAAACAGACTGTGTGAAATGTATTTCTCATTAGTGCCAGAGAAGTCTTATGTATACAGGATGTTATGTGTAGCTTAAAGCTGAAATGAAGGATATTTCCTGTGTGCTATTTCTAGAGCAAGGCCTTGGGTTTTAAACACCACAGCCAGTGATACGATTGGCTCTTTAGGGCCTCTGTGTTCTGAGGGAAGTGTCTTCTGTGGGCTTATTGGAGGTTTACTGTGTGGACGCTGTGAAGTGACGCCATGCTGGTCAAGTTTTAAGTGTCTTTTGTTTTCCCATCAGGTTTTAAATGAAGAATGTGACCAGAATTGGTACAAGGCAGAACTCAATGGAAAAGAAGGATTCATCCCTAAAAATTACATCGAAATGAAGCCACACCTGTAAGTATTTGCTCTTTTCAGCCAACAAAAGACTACATTTATTTAAATTGTCATCAATTACTCACCCTCCTGTTACTCCAAACCCATGAGATTTTGCTCATTTTTTGAAACACAAATGAAGAGCATTTGAATGAAACCTAAGAGATTTCTGACTCCTTTTGAGTCCACTGAAGAAAAAAAACACAGAATCTTCAAAAAGTTCATAAAGACAGGAAAGTAATCTGTATGAATCGAGCATTTTAATCCAAGTCTTCTGAAAAGAAAATCATGAACATATTTAATTGAGCTTTTCCCAGAAGCTCACCCATACTTGGCTTGGCCAATGAGGTTTGTACTCACTTGACACACAAGCTACGTAGCCCTACACGTGGCATGCAGGAAAAAATTGTAAATCTTGCACACAACATAATAATTTGTTCCCTCGCTTTACTAAATTGTGGTCATGTCACAATTTCTTATATTGTGTGCAGTATTTTATTTAAAACAAGGGAACGAGTTAGTAAATTGTGCTTATTATGTAGTGCATTTTTTTTTTCATGTCATGTGCAGGGCACTGTACAAGATCATATGAGCTTCTGCAAGAACCAGTGAGGTTTGTTCTCAGTGCCTCGAGCAAAAAAACATCACTGTTTTGGTGGAATAGACAATGTAGGGCCAGAAATCTCTCAGGTTTCAAGAAAAATATTGAACAAAAGTCTTCCAAGTTGGTTTGGCACAACAGAGTTTTCATGGTTGGGTGAACAGTTCCTTTAATTCATTATTTATATGAAGATACCCTGCCTCCATGTTAGTAAATGTTGGAAAATAATGCAATAACCCGTATTTAAAATTACATTGTTGAATTTGATTTTGAATTTGGTTTCTTTTTTGTTACATGATGTCAATGTAATGTCTGATTATTACCAATTAAGTTATGAATCCATGCCTCTGTTAGAACAGTACCTCTTTGTGGGGAAGTCGTGGCCTAATGGTTAGCAGGGCTGTCCAAACTCTGTCCTGGAGGGCCGGTGTCCTGCAGAGTTTAGCTCCAACCCTAATTAAACACACTTGAACCAGCTAATCAAGCTCTTACTATGCATAGAAACTTCCAGTCAGGTGTGTTGAGGCAAGTTGGAGCTAAACTCTGCAGGACACCGGCCCTCCAGGACCGAGTTTGGACAGCCCTGGGTTAGAGAGTCGGACTCATAACCCAAAGGTTGCGAGTTCGAGTATCAAGTCCGGCAGGAATTGTAGGTGGGGGGAGTGAATGTACAGCGCTCTCTTCCACCTTCAATACCACGACTGAGGTGCCCTTGAGCACCGAACCCCCAACTGCTCCCCGGGCGCCGCAGCATAAATGGCTGCCCACTGCTCCGGGTGTGTGTTCACTGCTGTGTGTGTGCACTTAGGATGGGTTAAGCGCAGAGCACTAATTCCTAGTATGGGTAACCATACTTGGCCACATGTCACGTCTCTTTAATATACGCAGGGTTGCGGAGTAACGGAATGAATGTAACGGCGTTATGTAATCAGGATACAAAAAACTGGTAACTGTAATTTTGGTACGTGTGGCTGTAGTCTAAAAAGCACAAGACGAAGGAGTAGAGTCCAAGGAAGTAATTTTAATAAATCCACAGGGAGAACAGAACAGCCTGACATAGGCACAAAACATCATCATCAATACAGGACAAACTACACAGGGCTTAAATAACTGGAGGAATGTAATCAGTAAGAACAGAAACAGGTGTGGAGTTGATTAACAACTAATGGAACAGATCAGCAAGGGAAAATGGGAATACAAAACAGAAACATGTACTACCACCATGTCGAAGCAGAATGTCCGATGACAACATGGAGAAAGTCCTTTGTTACAACAGAAAGTTTTGCCCAAAGCGTTAGGTTTTAACTGAATGAACAGTTTGAATGCACATTTAGTCTTTCATTAGATATGCCAAATGCTGCTAACCGCACACAGGATTAAACTTTGCAGAAATTTTGAATAGTACAATATTATTAGCGTTGTTTAATGTTAACATAATTCAGTGCATCTGTTCTTATATTTGCTTGAGGAAAAATGCAAATTTGTATTCTGTATTTTTCTGTTGCAAAAACATTTCTGTTGTGTTCTGGTTTCATATTAGCAGAGCATTTAGTTACAGCATAGTTACATGGCATTTTCTTAAATATTTAATATTGTGCATCAAATAGGTTATATTTTGCATCATATCCATAATAAATATAAGTATTTTGGATTATATTGCTTTTACTTGAATTTATTTACATATGTGACCTTGAAGGAAAGTAATGAAGGAAGGTAATCAGATTACTTTACTTTCATACTGTGGTGCTTGGATTACGTTACTGGATACTTTTTTAATTAAGTCATTTGTAACTGTAATGGAATATATTTTTAAAGTAACCCCCAAGACTGAATATACAATATACACTAATAACACAATAAACACTCTCTGTATTTCTAATACTCAAGTTCAACTACTGTCCATCCAGTAGACCTGGTCACATTATATATTATATATTTGATACATTAAAGATGAGATTCCCTGTCTCATAAATGCTTTGCAATCTCTAAATCCAAAACTCATGTATAATGGTATGTCAACAGTGCATTCTACAAAGTATCTTTAACTACTGCTTTTGTATTTGTTCTGAACACGCAGCTGGTTTTATGGGAAGATTCCCCGTGCAAAGGCAGAAGAAATGTTAAATAAACAGAGACACGATGGAGCATTTCTCATTAGAGAGAGTGAGAGTGCACCTGGAGACTTCTCGCTGTCTGTCAAGTATGTATTTGTCATTCGATTCGATTCGATTCTAATGTTTTGCCAATTTGTACATGACTGTTCTGAAGTCCTAGTAATGAACACATAGAAACAAAGGCTGCTGCTTTTGAAATTTTGATGCAGTAATTGAATCTGTTGTTGTAAATGGGGGCATGTCAATGAATAATTGATGCAATGCAGCACAAAATATGGCCGTTCGCAGCACTTTATTTGTGTTATTGCAAATTCTTGTTGTGTGGTTTCTAAACTAGGCCAACACTGTCTGAATCATTCAAACGGTTCTCCACAGATAGTAGCAGACCTCAGAGCTCATGATAAACTGAACAGTGCAGAGTTCTTCACTATAATTGCAATATCCAAGTGTTGTAAATGTAGCCGACTATGATGTAATTCTCTATACTCTGTGTGTTTTCCCTTTCCTGTAGATTTGGGAATGATGTCCAGCACTTCAAAGTCTTACGGGATGGAGCAGGAAAATACTTTTTGTGGGTGGTCAAATTTAACTCATTAAACTCTTTAGTGGATTATCATCGGTCCACTTCTGTGTCCAGGAATCAGCCCATTTTCCTCAGGGACATTGAACAGGTTCCACAGGTAGGACTGAATCAGTGCTGGAAAATATTTTATATGTATCAGAATTATCATAAATACTTTTAAATACTTACAAATACTTAAAACCAACATTTGCACCAACGTTCTATCCTCGGAGTAAGAGCTTATAAAACGAATCGTTCTTTTGAACCGGTTCTTTTTAGTGAACCGGTCGAACCAGTTCACCAAATCGAACTGAATCGTTCAAAACAGATCGCGTCTCGAGTCAGCAGTGATCCACAATTTTCTAATGTTTCTCAATTTTAGACATGCCTGACAAGTCTCTATGACTCGAAATAAACCTATATCCTGTAGTATATGTTACTCCTGTAACTGTGCAGACCGAGAGAACCGATGAGCACGAGCAGCTTATATACTGAGCATGCGTGTACTACCGAACGAACGGTACTGCTACAGCGGTTCTCGAGTCAACAATTCTCGAATCACCAGTACACTGAACCGAGAACCGTTTCTTTCGGACACGTTCGACATACTGAGAACCGATGAGCTGGAGATACTGAGTATGCGTGAAGCTAAAACTGATGCTGTGATATGATATTAATATACTATGAGCGCGAGTGAACAGAGGACTTGAATGAGGGGGTGAATTTGACGAAGTTTATTTAATAACAGATAAAACTTACTGGAAAAAGAACGAATGAATTGAAGTCATTACGTAAAAGAACTGGTGAACCGGTTCGTTGAAACGAACTGTCTGAAAGAACCAGTTCGCGGAAAAGAACCGGACTTCCCATCACTATTAAATAAATATATATTCAGCTATATATGGGTGATTCTTAGACTATGGGCACTTTTATGTTATTTGGTCATATTTATAAAAATACATATAATTTTGGACAAATTCCTCTTTCTTAGTCAAACTAACAATAAAACCACCTTAAAAACGTTGTACTACCTTTCTAATATGATTTTTTCATACTTTTCAAGCTCCTTATAGGTGTCAAAATCACTGTTTTCTCCTTGTCGCACACCCTATATACTTCAGTTCTTTCTGGTCTTCAAATCTGATTGGCTGAGAACTTTTTCCAGAAATGCAATTGATATTCTAGTGATAACTAAACTCCAACCGTTTCACCGTTTGGATCACTCCGCTTGCAGTATTTCTCACAGCGAGTGTCATGTCGGATGCCCACTGTTTTTGTGTCACGAAATGTAGTTTTAAGAGGTTTTTATGTGAGGATGTAGTTGTTTAGACTTCAAATATGAGGTTTGTTAATAAAGACATCGTCTATTTGAAAAATTGCTTCGACATTTTTGGGGATGTGAGTTCTAGGGCATCAGCAGCCGTTCAGTGCTCATGAATCCTCCGAAAGCAGCCTTATGTTGGCTGTTGATGTGGTTTATTAAATATTATTCAATAAATAATATTTATATAAATAATAGTAGTATTTAATAGTAGTATTTAGTATGTAATACTATTAACACTACACTAGTAATGGTGTGTTTGTGATTGTGATTTTAGTTAAATTTTTCCGCCATTAGATGGCAACGAGACTGTTTTTACGAGCGAGTCAGCAGTAAAGGCTTTAATATTGAAAGACTGAAACAGGGTGGTAAACAAGTTATTTTTACTTTCAACAACACCTTGTAAGATGCAGCCAACAAATGCACTGAGCAGCACTGTCACTCTTTAACAGAGGAAAGGATAGTAAGACAAAGATAATACTTTCCTCAGCGGACATTCAAAATGTTTTATTCTGAATATGAGATTGAGCTTTTAGTACAGTAATACAATAAGCTTTTAATGAATCAAATGAACATTCCTACGTTACTAGTTCTAAAGTGATGTTTTCTAATAATAAACGGAGGCTTGGGCTCAGCTGTTAAACTCAAACTGGAAACCATGGCGGAAGGAAGTAGTTCCACACAAAATAGGGTTTTTAAATACACTCCATTGTGGTCTCTTTTTTTATTTACACACTTGTAAAAGGTACAAATAAAATAAACAGTGCTTTTCAGTTTTTTTTATGTAGGTCTAACATTAGTTTTTAGGTACAGAAATTGAATAAAGTAATCAAATGTAAAATAACATTGTATATTTGACTGTATAAATAAAAAAATTATCATTATTATTAGAAAGTTACACCCCTAGTGTATATATATATATATATATATATATATATATATATACACACACACATACAGTATATCCCCCCAAGTATTACTCCAATAAACTAATCTAAACACAGTCATGATTGCAGTTACAGCCAGGCATTAGACCACATTCAAGGCAATATTGTCATAATTCTCAACATTTCTACTTTTGTTCCACAGCATTCCACATATGTTCAAGCTTTGTTTGACTTCGACCCTCAAGAGGATGGAGAGCTGGGTTTCAGGCGTGGAGATTTTATCCAGGTCCTGGACAACTCGGATCCTAATTGGTGGAAGGGGGCTTGTCACGGACAGACCGGAATGTTCCCTCGCAATTATGTCACTCCTGTCAATCAAAACATGTAACTTTCAGAGAAAATGTTTGCTTGCTTAAAGCACCTGTAGACTTCCAGCTGGGTTGCCATGGAAACAGAAACCACAGAGTGATGGAGAGAAAAGGCTCAATTGGTGACATAGTTGTCGATTGGCCGGAAAAATAAAGACTGTGCTGTTTGGAGTGGTTGACATTTTAAGAAGCACTATTGACTGTGTGAGAAAAATGCTCCAGACTGATATTTTGTTCATGTACTGTGTATCACATCACCTTTGCTTCATATGCAAATTTATTTCATGGTACAAGACATCAGCTGTACAAACAAAAATGTTTATTTTATGTGAAGGAAAGCCACAATGTCACAATACTGGTACAGTTTTGCTCCAGGATTCATTTTAAAACACCGTGTTATGCTTGATTTGTATTGTTAAAATGCATCAAGCATTTTTCATGCTTGATTTTTGTATTTGTCTTTTGTCATCTTTCCAGAAATAGTGTTACTATGTTATCTGGTGTGGGATGATCAAGCATAATTTCACTATGCCATATAATTTAATTTCATACTAATTTATTTGTCTTAAAGAGATAGTTTACACAAAAATAAAAATTCTGTCATTATTTACTCACCCTCATTTGTTCCAAATGTGTATGATTCTGTAGAAGAAATATCAGAAATGTGCATGGAAGAAAGTGGCATACAGGTTTGGAACATCATGAAGGTGATGCCAGAATTGGTGTTTTTGGGTAAACTACCTTTAGATCAAAATAGCTTGAAAATAATGTAATGGTGCCAAAGCCTTTGTAGCAGAACAGTGATTAAATGTAACAAATTTGAAGCATTTGATGAATCCCTTTAAATGGCACTGGGTATATAATTCCATTTGGGATTTTCAGTATGTTGGTTACTCTAGATGATTCCTGTATAAATTGCACAGAATAAAGATACTTTCCGTGAAACCTCCCAATGCACTTGTACAGATTTTTTTTTGTGTGAGAAAAAAAAAATCTCAAACGTTTGATATATCTGCTTAGTAGTGAACAAAATTCAATGATCTGGACTTTGTGCCATCAAGAATGTTGCCGTATAACTGTGCTAACAAAGGGCTGAACTTGCTCAGATGGATTACTTATTATGCATGTTTTGTAATGTCATGAAAGTTCCTTATCACACTTTATGGGGGGCATTAGGTGCCTCTTTTTGAAGCTGAGGGCTGCACACTGTTTATGATGTAATTTGAGGTTGTTACTTTTGTTTCTGTTTTTGAGTTCATTTTTTCTTTATGTTGCCCTGATTTACTAAAAGAAAAATATCAAGCGTATGCATCTGTAAGCCACTTTTTTATGCTGAATTATTATTTTTTTATCTTTAAAGTGTAAAGCTAATGTACATCAAAGGATTGTAGCCTTACATATTCTTTCTGTCAATGTAATTTTTCTTCAAATTCAAATTGTTTTTTAAAATGTTCAATGTATGATGAGTTGTGTTGCTTGTACACTTAGAAATGAGAGGTATTTATCTCTGTGTCATAATGGAATAATGATTTATGTTGATACTAAACCATTTTATCAGCTGCAAACCTCAACAATAGAAATATACATGGCATAAATTTGCTGTCTGAATAGTGCAGTTTCATAATACTGGCGTTTATGTACACCTGTACAGTGTAGATTATGAGTGAAATGCATTTCATAACATTTACCTGTCTTAAGTGTTCATTTTATTTATTATTTAAAAATTGTGTAAATCAAGTTATGTATTACAGTATTTACAATATACGCAGAATTCAGAGCTAAACAATAAAATTGACTGCTAGTATATGTATGTATGACCTTGATTAGCTGGTTCAGGTCTGTTTAATTGGGGTTGGAGATGAACTCTGCAGGACAGTGGCCCTCCAGGAGCAGGACTGAACACCTCTGCACTATACCTAGAACTCTCTTCTCAGTCAAATCTTTCACTATATGACAATAACTGTGTCCACATAAAAAAAAAAAGTTTTTGTGAGCAACATGTAAATCATATAAACACACAGTAGCATAAAAGGTTCATGCATTTTCAAATGACAATTCCGACAGACTCTTTTCTCTCGTCTCGGTTGGTTGGAGCCACCAACAACCTCTACATGTTTATACTTGTTATTTTGTCGCCCCCTGGTGACATCTTGCAAAAGAAAGTTTTTTTTGTTTGTTTTACAATTGCACACAGATAACCAGTAATATTGTGATATTTAAATAAATAGTTTACAGAAATTGCTTAAATATTTAATAATACTTGAATACACATTAGTTGATTTTAATAGTATAATGATAAGATGAGTTGGTGATGTGTGCATGTCAGTGTTGAAATCCACCAAATTAATAGAATTCGGAGACACGTCTAAAAGCGCATGCGCACTGGCGAGTCCCAAGACATAAGGAAACGAATCGAACAAACAAGCGCGAGGATTCCCCCGTGCAGCGTTTGAAGTAAGAGAGTGATATTGGACATAAATGTTTTGACAAATGTATTTTTCAACGAGGCTAGAATGTGTGCTCATTTGAAAACATTTAGCTCGGCGTTTGCAGCAAGATGTGCACGCGAGCGAACCTTGTCATGTTCTGTTTTGTTGTCATGCAGTGCAAATGATTTTATATTTATGTGTTACATTAATCAATTTGTTTATTTTATGTCTGTGATCGTTGCCCTGTTCTGATGAGCTTATATTATTTCTAATCCCTAGCAGCATGGATTCAGCATGGACTGCTCTTGATGTAGTAACTCAGACTATGGTTCAAAAAGCGATTGCCGGTATGTCAACTTTACCTGACTTCCTCTGATAGCTCATTAAAATGCATTGGCAAGAGTTTGAAAAAAACAACAACATGCCATTAGTTTAGCTCTGCAGGCTAAGAACTTTCAAAGAACAAATTCATTTATTTTCCACCACTTCTTCACAGATCCCAAGACGGTTGATTTGGAGAAGCTGTCTAACGCTATTGTAGACCAGTCATTGAAAGACCTCTCATTCTGTAAAGATGCTGGCCGCATGTGTTATGCTGTAGTCCAGGTAAGTCTTTCTTATGTTGTTCATGAACTAGTGACCTAGTCAAAACATAAAGCTGTTTTCATGAGCCTACATCTGTTCTTTGTTGCTGCTGTCTTCAAAAACACACAGGATGAAATCAATCTCCACTGAAACCCCTTTTTTTTATTTTGATCATTTAATCACTAAATAGGCAGAAGTTCAGAAAGCTGCAACTAGTGTATTCAGGCGAAATCTGTTGACGCGTCTACAGCAAGAGTTCACTGCCAGAGAGGAGACCCGAAACCGCTCAGTGCAGGAGTGGGTGTGTTTGGTCACATTTATCTGCAGCATATTTGATTACATCAAGGTAAAAGATATCCCTCGCAAGTTTTTTTTTTTTTTTTTCCTGCCACAAGGTTTTAGACTTATATGATGTTTTATTTTTAGGTGAACAATGCACCTCTTGTGGCCCTTGTGGATCCAATATATGACTGCCTCTTTAGGTTGGCTCAGCCTGATGCCTTGATGAATGAGGAAGAGGTAAGATGTATTTCAGCACATACATATTTGAAAGTAAATTTCACTTTGGGAAGAATTTTTGAATGTCTGCTCTGCTGCTTTGGAAACTTAACCTTGTTTCAAATTAATGTTGTCAAATGCGTGATAGATTTTATGCTACAGGCAGTGTTGGGGAAAGTTACTTTTAAAAGTGATGCATTACAATATTGCATTACTCCATAAAAAAAGTAACTACTTACGTTACTTAGTTACTTTTTATGGAAAGTAATGCGTTGTTACTTTTGCATTACTTTTTAAATCTGGACAGGGCTTGCGTTATTTAAAATAAAAAAAGTTGTATTTTTGGCAAATATAAAAGCCTTTTCACACCAAAAGTGAAATAAGCCTCAGGCTGAAGGAAAAGTACATTTATGTCCGTACAGTGGAATGCAGAAGAAGAAATTTCAACACACTTCAGCAATAAAAAAAGACACACAAATGTTTGTCTAGAGTAATTTTAGCTTATTAGTACGGTTGAACTGGAGCACTATTGACTGTGTGAGAAAAATGCTCCAGACTGATATTTTGTTCATGTACTGTGTATCACATCACCTTTGCTTCATATGCAAATTTATTTCATGGTACAAGACATCAGCTGTACAAACAAAAATGTTTATTTTATGTGAAGGAAAGCCACAATGTCACAATACTGGTACAGTTTTGCTCCAGGATTCATTTTAAAACACCGTGTTATGCTTGATTTGTATTGTTAAAATGCATCAAGCATTTTTCATGCTTGATTTTTGTATTTGTCTTTTGTCATCTTTCCAGAAATAGTGTTACTATGTTATCTGGTGTGGGATGATCAAGCATAATTTCACTATGCCATATAATTTAATTTCATACTATAGTCAAGTAAACTTACACATATTCATATATTTGTCTTAAAGAGATAGTTTACACAAAAATAAAATTCTGTCATTATTTACTCACCCTCATTTGTTCCAAATGTGTATGATTCTGTAGAAGAAATATCAGAAATGTGCATGGAAGAAAGTGGCATACAGGTTTGGAACATCATGAAGGTGATGCCAGAATTGGTGTTTTTGGGTAAACTACCTTTAAATCAAAATAGCTTGAAAATAATGTAATGGTGCCAAAGCCTTTGTAGCAGAACAGTGATTAAATGTAACAAATTTGAAGCATTTGATGAATCCCTTTAAATGGCACTGGGTATATAATTCCATTTGGGATTTTCAGTATGTTGGTTACTCTAGATGATTCCTGTATAAATTGCACAGAATAAAGATACTTTCCGTGAAACCTCCCAATGCACTTGTACAGATTTTTTTTTGTGTGAGAAAAAAAAAATCTCAAACGTTTGATATATCTGCTTAGTAGTGAACAAAATTCAATGATCTGGACTTTGTGCCATCAAGAATGTTGCCGTATAACTGTGCTAACAAAGGGCTGAACTTGCTCAGATGGATTACTTATTATGCATGTTTTGTAATGTCATGAAAGTTCCTTATAAACTTTACCTGACTTCCTCTGATAGCTCATTAAAATGCATTGGCAAGAGTTTGAAAAAAACAACAACATACCATTAGTTTAGCTCTGCAGGCTAAGAACTTTCAAAGAACAAATTCATTTATTTTCCACCACTTCTTCACAGATCCCAAGACGGTTGATTTGGAGAAGCTGTCTAACGCTATTGTAGACCAGTCATTGAAAGACCTCTCATTCTGTAAAGATGCTGGCCGCATGTGTTATGCTGTAGTCCAGGTAAGTCTTTCTTATGTTGTTCATGAACTAGTGACCTAGTCAAAACATAAAGCTGTTTTCATGAGCCTACATCTGTTCTTTGTTGCTGCTGTCTTCAAAAACACACAGGATGAAATCAATCTCCACTGAAACCCCTTTTTTTTATTTTGATCATTTAATCACTAAATAGGCAGAAGTTCAGAAAGCTGCAACTAGTGTATTCAGGCGAAATCTGTTGACGCGTCTACAGCAAGAGTTCACTGCCAGAGAGGAGACCCGAAACCGCTCAGTGCAGGAGTGGGTGTGTTTGGTCACATTTATCTGCAGCATATTTGATTACATCAAGGTAAAAGATATCACTCGCAAGTTTTTTTTTTTTTTTTTCCTGCCACAAGGTTTTAGACTTATATGATGTTTTATTTTTAGGTGAACAATGCACCTCTTGTGGCCCTTGTGGATCCAATATATGACTGCCTCTTTAGGTTGGCTCAGCCTGATGCCTTGATGAATGAGGAAGAGGTAAGATGTATTTCAGCACATACATATTTGAAAGTAAATTTCACTTTGGGAAGAATTTTTGAATGTCTGCTCTGCTGCTTTGGAAACTTAACCTTGTTTCAAATTAATGTTGTCAAATGCGTGATAGATTTTATGCTACAGGCAGTGTTGGGGAAAGTTACTTTTAAAAGTGATGCATTACAATATTGCATTACTCCATAAAAAAAGTAACTACTTACGTTACTTAGTTACTTTTTATGGAAAGTAATGCGTTGTTACTTTTGCATTACTTTTTAAATCTGGACAGGGCTTGCGTTATTTAAAATAAAAAAAGTTGTATTTTTGGCAAATATAAAAGCCTTTTCACACCAAAAGTGAAATAAGCCTCAGGCTGAAGGAAAAGTACATTTATGTCCGTACAGTGGAATGCAGAAGAAGAAATTTCAACACACTTCAGCAATAAAAAAAGACACACAAATGTTTGTCTAGAGTAATTTTAGCTTATTAGTACGGTTGAACTGGATCATCGAAGGTCAGAAGCAAAGACATTGGTTAATAGAATGGGATTAAATACATAAAGGATTTTTGTGTTGTTTAACATTTAATTATCGCAGGTTTGCGTCATATTCTGAGTTGTGTTATTGTTATTCATTTTGAGGAATACTGAATCTGTGTTTTTGTTTTTTGTGAGTGAGATGAATTAATACATATTCATATTTATTTTAGAACTACAATAACATCTGATTTCTCTCAACATGGGGACAGGAGAGCTGTCAATCAATAAATTGGAGAAAAAAAGTAACTTGCGTTACTTATTCGAAAAAGTAACTCGGATATTCTCTTGTAAATTAAAAAGTAATGTTACTTTACTAGTTACTTGAAAAAAGTAATCTGATTACGTAACTCACGTTACTTGTAATGCGTTACCCCCAACACTGGCTACAGGTTTTAAGAATGTCAGAGGACAAACTAATGTTAGCTTTATACTTGTAAAATAATTTAGTGGAATATTTTACAGTTGAAATTAGGAGTAATCCAAGTTTACAGTATTCATTAAACTGTAGTTGAAAAATACCCAGATGACTCATGAGTTCTGTAGATATTCTGAAGTGCGCGTCCAAAAGATTTTTTGCGATCCCATGAAACAGTGAGAGATTGTTCATAAATGACTGACACCGTAGGCCACTTGACAATGGAAAAACTGTTTATCAATCACTAAACAACTGAGGACCATACACTACCAGACTTTCAAGTGGTTCCAAACAAACTTAGACAGAAACATGTTGCTGGTAGGCATATGACACATATGAATTGTGTTCTGTGTTTATGTGCACATAAAAAATGTTTGATATCTACTGATTGCATAGAATCGTAGTCTGACGCTAAAGTTTTTGCCCATCATACACTGCACCAGTGGTTCTCAAACTTTTTACAGCAGCTTACCCCCTGGGGCATTTAACATTCTTCTGCGTACCCCCTCTCTTCCACTTATGGCGCTTTTCCACTGCATGGTACGGCCCGGTACGGTTCACTTTTGGGGGGTTTTCCACTGGGTACAGTACCTACCTGGTACTTTTTTTAGTACCACCTCGGTTGGGGTTACAAGTGAACCGTTCCGTTACCAAAACGTGACGTGTAAACTCTGCTGATCACGGATTGGCCAGAGAGAATCGTCATTACCTGCGTCACTGAACTTGCGACACAAACACAAAAGAACCTCTAGATTTAAATCAGCACAGCCAGCGAAGGATCGAACGCAACGGTTTTGAACGAGCGCACCTTTTTTTTAACAACCAAAAAGTTTTGTTGTCTGTTGCGGAAGAACAGACTTTCCTCTCGTTGATAGCAGAGGAGCGGATCCAGCGAGAGCTTGATAGGGCAACGCGGAATGAAAAAGTTTTTTTTAGCAGAAGTAGAGGCGGCGCAACTATAATGTGAATAATCCCGCCCACTCTAAAGCAGTGCTGAACTGCAGTGGAAACGCAAGCCGTGCCGTACTGAGCCGTGCCGAGCCGAGTCGTACCACGCAGTGGAAAAGCGCCATTAGACCACAGTCACACCTTTTCTATTAAAGGACATTATTTGCCCCCTTAAATTGATTTACAGGTGCATTTTTTACTTTTTTATAGAGGCAAATATTTTCTATCCTTATTAATTGTATGTCATGTTTTATGTCATATTCTTAACATGTACTATTAATATAATAAAGTAATAGATGATGGCAAATTGAAGTGATAGCCGCCTTGTAGATTTAAAAATAACACCGCCAATAGGTGGCGGCAAGTCACTGTCTTAAGCCAGGCGTTGCGTCATTAATTAATTAATTCAGTAACGAAGCAAAATGCTGTAGTTATGAATGGGTTATTAATCACGGACTCTCCAAATCGTTCAAAGCTGCAGATTCGTTCACTAATGAAACACCGATGTATGTTGCTTGGAGATGCACACCAGATGATACGGATTTCGTTGGAACTATTATTTCGTTGCAAAATAGAACAAACATGACAATATTCTGTTTAAAATGTAGGCTACATTTAAAATGTTCACTTAATATTAACTTTTTTGTTGAACTGTTGTAAACTGTTTGGATATTCAAGGAAAGAAATTTGCATTCTTGCTCGTATTTTAAACATGAAAACAATAACACAGGGTATGTGTCTGAAGAGAGAGTTTAAATCGATCTCAGTGTACAGTGCGTGTCAGTATTTGCTCTTCATGCTATTAAGTGAAGATCTGCTTATTGAACAGCAGCGCAATTTGCTAATGCAGTATATTCATGCACGCTGCTTGTGTGGATGCAGTCAGTTTTGACCGCAAAAGATGAGGTAAGTAAGCTGATTGGATATCATGTATTTGACCGTTTATGGCACTCCCATTTTCCTGTTTTTACATTAGAAGCGACATTTTGCTCGTCAGAAATACATATTCGTTTTTAATGTTACTTTAAGTTGGGGTAGAATTAAATGAATGCCAAAACTCAGAATTTTGTACCCAAGTTTGAGAACCACTGCACTACACAATGTGAAAGTGACATGACATGTAGCCAAGTATGGTGTCCCATTTGTGCTCTGCATTTCACTCTGCATTTTCTGCTAAATCAGTTTAAAATCTGCAGACTGAATGTAACTTCATGCAACTAGCTTTGACTCCTCCAGACTGCAAATTGGGGCAAAAATCTGCCAAAATAGTGTATTCCAGCTTTTAACAACATACAGTGAGCGCTTTCTTCTGATTCCTCACTAACAACACTCATTTAAACATACAATAAAGTGCTTTTTTATGAATAGAGAGGCAGAGTAACATCACTGTAAATGATTACAAAATAAAGTTCTCTGTACTTAACCATCTAATCACAATTTTGTGCTGAAATTGATGAATCAAAAATAGATAAACCTAATCGATTATATTATTAAAGGTGATTACTCATTGACATCCATATGCAAATATAGTATGTGGATTAAAAAGCCTTTATTATCAAATGGCTACATCCAAGAAATCTAAAAACTCTAAAACAGAGTTTTTAGATTTCTTGGATGTAGCCATTTGATGATAAAGGCTTTTTAATTCACAAGAGTGCCATGGTCATTCTGAAGTATTCTTTGATGGACTGTTATAAACCCTAGACCAGAGAGCACCTTGACCTTACAGCACCAGAACCCCGAGATGCACTCTCTACTATTGGACTTTGCTTGTAGTATGTGGATTGTTGAATGTAGCACCTACTCTGTCTGTACATGATTTTGGAAGTAGCAAAAGACAATTTTAACAAATTTAAGTTTATTCTGGATCCATGACCGCTAAATACAAGAATTTACTTTGTGCTTCTAACAGGTGGACTGCCTGGTCGTACAGCTCCATCGTGTCGGTGAGCAGCTGGAGCAAACAAACTCCCAGCGCATGAATCAGCTGTTTTATTTGCTACGGGATGGTTTTCTCCTTCAGGAAGACCTCTGCTCCATGACAAGACTCTTGCTCCTGGAGATCTTGGAGTTCAGGGCCAGTGGCTGGACCCTCACTAACACTGCGCACAAGTACTACTACAGTGAAGTCGTTGACTGAGGGGGGGGGACTGTGAAGAGAATGATGTTCCTTGTTAGCATTAGGATTTCAAGCATTCAGTGTTCTCAGAAGGTCTAAAGAGTACTTAATGGGAGAAAACAACCATGTAATAATACTATGGAGAATTATGACGGCGCTCATGTTCATGCATTTGCATGTGTTGTGTTCAGAGTTTGAGTTTAGCTCAGAATGTTCAGTTTTGGTGTTCTCTTTTGAAGTCAGCATCATGAATCTGCACTGGATATTGATTTGATGCAATAAGAAAGGCAGTCACTACCAGATCCAAAACTGTGAGCCACCAGCAGTATTCTTGAATGGTAGTTGTCTTTTCTGTTTTTTTGTTATTCTTAGAGGTTTGATACAATGTACACTCTATATATTTTTACAGGCAGAAGGGTCGTATTGCAACCTCAGAGACCGATCGTCTGACCTTTTCCTGTGTTGTTAAAACAATAGGATACCTTGTAAAAGTTCCTTAATTTTATATTAGTTTATAATGGCCTACATTGTTAAAGTTTCTGAATGGGCCAATATGTGTGAAATATGTTCAGTCATGTTGGCTGCTGTAAGTTTATTTTTCAAAATTTGAGAGTGTTTACATTGTCTTGTTTATATACTATAAAGTCTGCTATATATTGAATTTCATAAATAGAAGTTTTGCTTGCTCTTTCTCTTTGCCAAGTTATAAGCATTTCATAAAGTACATGGTTGTAGAATGGGATATTAGAGTTTAACAGTATGGCTAGTTTTACTAAATTGTAATTTTGTAAGTTACTAAGAATGACTTTAAACCGTGCGTATAGAAAAGAATCACCCCTTTAAAATAATCTAATTTTGTTGCTTTGCAGCCTGAAATGAAGACGGACACCGTTTTTGTTTTATCCAGCTGTATTTACTCAACTTATAACATCCAAGTGAAAGATAAAACACCAACATGTCAGAAAAAAAATAAAAACGGAATCACTGAGTTGGAAAAAGGATCACCCCCCCTCCTAAAAATGACTTGTAAACTCAAGTGGTGTAGCTAAACGGTCGCTGTGATTTTGCCAAGTAAGACATGTTCCTGGATCAACATCTTTTGTTGATCCTGGATCAACATTACTGTCCAAAAATATAGACTAAACCCAATCCCTACTCCTAAACCTAACCCTACCCATAATTTATTCCTAAAATCAGTGTGAAATGAGAGCTGATTACCAAGGGTGTAGAATCACCTAACCCTGATCGTAAGCCTAAAAAATATTTCCTGAAAAGTTATCCGTCAATTCGGATTGGTTAATTGGAATGTTGTTCCAGGATCAACAAGGATGTTGATCCAGGAGCATGTTGTACTTTGTGAAATCACGGTCACCATAACTAAACACCTTCTCAATGGTACACAAAGCCATTTCACTTTCAAATGTGATAAGCTGTGGTCATTTTGATTAGCTCAGCATGAAAAGAGCTTTCCTGCAGCATTTCAGTCCTTGGTAGTGCAACTGAAGCAAACAATCAACTATGGGTGGCAAGGCACTGTCAAAAGATCTCTGGGATAAAGTTGTGGACAGGCACAAGACAGGAGATGGATGCACTGGAAAGGAGACCAGAGGCCTTTTTTTTTTTTTTGAATGGATGTCAATGGAGGAGAGGCTTCATTATGCTGAATAAACAGCTTTTTAGAGGAAACGGCTTATCATTTAGTGAATCGACAACCTATCGGCTAATCTTCAACATGTTTACACTAAACAATACGTTTGGATTGAACTATTTTTAGAGTTTACACCGAAAAAAATGGTGTAATGGTGACTTTTTGCGACAGGTGGGATTAGGCTTACAGCACTTTTCATTCATTCCTATGGTATCCGTAAATGGCGATTGAGTGTCACACAACTCTTGACTGAAATTCAATGATGTCAAGGCTGTAATGTGATTGGTTATTAAGGCACACGTGATCCAAGTTGACCGTTACGCTTTCTCCAATAGTAAGTAATACAGACCCTTGGTATCTACCAATTGTAAGACGATCTCTGTACAAGAGTGGAATCAATCTGGGATCAGTACAGTTCTAACTAATTTGATATAATCTCATCTAAATTAATTTGTGCCAATGAGACCAGAACTCGTGTCATGTGTAGCCTGGTCAACGGATTCACATGTTGATATATGCAAATGTGATCATAGTTAATAATTGACATAGGTAGCTGAAAAAAATATATTTTGGGTGAGCTGTTTAACCTTTAAATTCTGCTTGGGGTCTCTGAGACCCCAGCTATAAAACATAATTCACTTTCTGTCTGGTGTTGAGGTTACAGTCCCTTGCATCAGGTGGGGTCGCGAAGCGTAAATTTTTTCAAACCAGCTGTCCCGATTTTCCAATACTGCATGACGTTCGAAGATTCAAACGTCATCAATCACGTGATGTTGTCATTTCGATACAAGCATCGGCACAGTGTGTGATACAATGGGGCTTTGAAAACTGCGTCGGAGCATCAGAGCCGCTGTATCAACCATCCCATCACTACAGTGAAGTCTATTATTAAAGGGGTCATATGATGCGATTTCAATTTTTCCTTTCTCTTTGGAGTGTTACAAGCTCTTGGTGCATAAAGATAATCTGTAAAGTTGCAAAGATTAAAGTCTCAAATCCAAAGAAATATTCTTTATAAAAGTTAAGAGTCAACCATGCCTTCCCGAAACGGCTCATTCTAATATGCACCCACATGTCTACTTCACGCCGCCCAAATGTTCACACAAAGAAAGAAGGCGTAACTTTGATTCTCGATGTAGTATTGTTGCTGCCGCCGCCGCCATGTTGTGGAGAGGCTGTGTGTTCCCTTTCGATTCAGTCACTCTACATTGCTATGGGAAATGCACTTTCCTCCAAATACTACTGAATACTACAAATTATTTTCCTACAAATACTACTGGCGTTCAAGCGTGCGAAATATGAGGGGCTCCCTCTCTTCCAGTGCACTCCATGACCGCTGTTCTCCGCCCCTCTCCCATCGCTCAAGATGTGGTGTCCTTCGGTGCCATGGAGGGCGCCGAAGAGGAAGATGATGCCATTTCAGTGGCAGCGTCTGCGAGAGATGAGTGGTCTAACAGCCCGCAGGATTACACTGCCCCCCACGGCAGCAACGTGGGGGACCTCCATCATAGTGATGTTGAGCTCCTTAGTGTCCTGTCCAAGGCAGTTGATGAGCTCGGTTTGGAGTGGGCGCCTCCTGCTGAGCCGGCCAGAAGCCGTCTGGACGAGTGGTACCCGCTCACCAGTCGAGTGCACAACCCGGGATCCTCCCTCCTGTCTACTGTGGACAGTGCTGACCAAGTGGGGTATGTTAAACTCCCCCACCCCATGGAAGAAGCCGTCGCTGCCCATCTCTGTCCTTCAGCCGCGCCACTGCAAACTTTGCCGGCAAGGCTTTCTCCGCGGCGGGCCAAGCAACTTCAGCACTGCATGTGATGGTGATACTTCAGATGTATCAGGCCAAGCTGCTCAAGTCTCTGGATGAGGATGGGCCGGACCCTGAAGTGTTCAAAGAGCTCCGACGCGCCACGGATCTGGCCCTCAGAGCGACGAAGGTGACAGCTCGAACGATCGGCCGCAACATGGGGAATCTTGTGGTGCTAGATCGTCACCTGTGGCTTACTCTGACCGAGTTAAAGGACTCTGAAAAAATG
>NW_015505931.1:189254-210500 GCF_001515645.1 Sinocyclocheilus grahami
TACGAGAAGCAAGAAGCCTATCAACAAGACTACTCACCGTGATCTACTCGCTGCAGTGGACACACCTTCTCTTCCCCTGCTGTGTTCCGGTGAGCTTCGGAAACAAGGATGACTCGCGATTACCTCTCCTGCACAGAGCCAATCGAACTCTCTGATGGCCACAAGTCGTGCGTCTTCTACCTGGGCCGCTGTTCTCCGCCCCTCCCCCATCGCTCAAGATGTGGTGCCCTTCGGTGCCATGGAGGGCGCTGAAGAGGAGGATGATGCCATTTCGGTGGCAGCATCTGCAAGAGAGGAGTGGTCTAACAGCCCACTGGATTACACTGCACCCCACGGCAGCGACGCAGGGGACCTCCATCATAGTGATGTCGAGTTCCTTAGTGTCCTGTCCAAGGAAGTTGATGAGCTCGGTTTGGAGTGGGCACCTCCTGCCGAGCCGGCCAGAAGTCGTCTGGACGAGTGGTACCTCCAGTCGGACACCCCGCGGAGGCCCGGCCCCTTTTTCCCTGAGGTGCATGATGAGATAATGCACATTGATGGCGATACTCCAGGTGTATCAGGCCAAGCTGCTCAAGTCTCTGGATGAGGATGGGCCGGACCCTGAAGTGTTCAAAGAGCTCCGACGCGCCACGGATCTGGCCCTCAGAGCGACGGTGGTGACAGCTCGAACGATCGGCCGCAACATGGGGAATCTTGTGGTGCTAGATCGTCACCTGTGGCTTACTCTGACCGAGTTAAAGGACTCTGAAAAAATGACCCTTCTGGACGCTCCCGTGAATCCCTCAGGTCTCTTCAGAGTAGCGGTAGAGACTTTCACGGAGCGCTTCATTGAAGCGCAGAAACAGTCTTATCACATTGTTATGATTGTTATACATCTTTTAGGACATGATCACCATCATACTCTGCTTATTTGAGCACCGGTACGGCCGTTGCATCATAACACATAATTTAATTGAAATTAAACAAACTTCAACTAATCTATATGTGATGGCGCCGGAGACGCCACCATTTCACATTCTCTGTTTCACCGGCGTTAACTCCGCCCCTGGTGTGACTAGTCGTTGCCGCGCCCCCCTTGACTTTTACATGGTTTCGACTAGGTCCTATAGACCTGAGCTGTTTAACAAGAGCGCCAATATCATTGCCGCTCTCATTACGGTTCCGTATGTGAAACTTGACATACTTAGTCGAGCCAGGCTCCATCGCTGTGACACGGCGGGATTTTATACGTTCCCATAGCAATGTAGAGTGACCGAATCGAAAGGGATCATTCTCGGTTACTCGCGTAACCTCGGTTCCCTGAGATGAGGGAATGAGACTTTGCTCTTATTGCCGTGTCACCTAGCTCAGGATCTTAGAATGCCAAGTTGCTTCAGTCAAGATTCTGAATAGAGGACGTACAAGCGCTGCTTTATATAGAGTGGGAGCCCCTCATATTTCGCGCGCTTGAACGCCATTGGCTAGTTTCACTGGTGTGATTCAATAAGGCTTCAGTAGTATTTGGAGGAAAGGGTAATTCCCATAGCAATGTCTTGTTCCCTCATCTCAGGGAACCAAGTTTACATGAGTAACCGAGAGCGTTTTGTTATGAAAGCAAAACTACTTTGTTTGGCCTTCCAAATGAGGACACAACTAGAAATCAGTGGTTAAGTTCTGGAACAGTTCAACCCAAATATTCAGATGTGTGCAGGGCCGCATTAACCATTGGGCTAGGCGGGGCTGAAGCCCCGGGGCCTGAGCAAGGAGGGGGCCCGTGATTGACTGTGGAGTAGCTTGACGGACATCGGTAGCGCTGATCGCCAAAGTCCCACTACGCCCCTCACTTTTTAACACTATTATTTAGTGGAGTTTTTTCTGTAAATTCCATGCATTACCATTACAGATTTTAATGTCACATTTGAATTTGGTTTTCCAATCAAATGCATTTATTATATATTTTACTTTTGAACAAACTGTGCACATAGCCTATCTATCAGGTGATCGCTGCGCCTAATGTCTGCATTTACCTCTCTTCACTTCATTCTGGTGTAATATAGAAATGGTCATGCAAAGAACAATCTTCGATAAGTAAAAATGTCAACTATTCTAAAAAAAAAATTAATAAAAATGAGGAGAGAGGGAAACACATGAGTGAGTCACTAAAATCCACAGCTAGTTTATTTTACTAAAGCTAATGATGGAGTGGAACCGCAAATGGACCGGACACATGGAGCAGAGACACAGCCTCATCATCCCCACAGATTTTAGATTAGTTTGATTATTAACTTGATAGATGTTGCTTTTTGTGTTTGAACAAACTCTATAGTATATTCGCTTATGGGTTGAGATTCATTTTGCGAATCATGATGTAAGCTTTTCATTTAAACGCATTTTAAGCATTTTGTTTTAAAAACTAATTTATCTTTTCAGGGACATTAAGCAGTGGGGCAGAATTCATTTTGGCAAATGCGCGCATTAAGATGGTTTCTGATATGCGCGGAGCGCACTTGCTCGTACAGCACCTGACTAAACTAGGAGTTATTTTTCGCGCCTTGTGTTTAAACGTTCGAATACACATAGTTAAGTGTCAAAATGCCTGTCTCCTCGTCAACACAATCATTTGTGTCTTAAATGAACGTTAATAGTTAAAGATAAAGCATGTGCACTAGTTGGCTATTATGAGATCCTGGCATTATATGATGAGATTTTAAAGGGATAGAGTTCACCCAAAAATTAAGATACTGTCATCATTTTCTCAGTTTCAAGTTGTTCTGAACCTGTCTTAATTTATTTGTTCTCCTCAACATAAAAGTAAGTAACCACCAGAAAGTTTCTGGTCCCTGTTGACTCCAATAGTGTGGATACTATGGAAGTCATGGGGGCACAGAAACTGTTTGGTTACCAGTAGGCTATTGTTCCAAATATATATGTTTGCATTCAACAGCATAAAGAAACTCATTCAGGTTTAGAACAACAACAACTTAAATTTTTGGGAGAACTATTCCTCCAAAGCAGCCTAATGGCGCTTTTCCACTGCATGGTATGGCTTGGTACGGTTCACTTTTGGGGGGTACAGTACCTGGTACTTTTTTTAGTACCACCTCGGTTGAGGTTTCAAGTGAACCGTACCGTTTCCAAAACGTGACGCGTAAACTCTGCTGATTACTGATTGGCCGGAGAGAATCATCACTACCTGCGTCACTGAACTTGCGACACAAACACAACAGAACCACTAACATTAATCAGCACAGCCGGAAGGATCGAACGCAACTGTTTTGAACGAGCGCACCTTTTTTCAACAACCAAATATTGGCTGTTTCGTGGTCTGTTGAGGAAGTACAGACGTTCCTCTCGTTGGTAGCCGAGGAGCGGATCCAGCGAGAGCTTGATGGGGCGACGCTGAATGAAAAAGTTTTTCAGGAGTTGCGGCAGTAGAGGCGGCTCAACTATAATGACATGTGCATAATCCCGCCCACTCTAAAGCGGTACTAAACTGCAGTGGAAGCGCAAACCGAACCGAGCCGTGCTGTGCCGAGCAGAGTTGTACCACGCAGTGGAAAAATGCCATAATATAGCTGCTGTTGCTATTTGTGTCAATAATGTAAATTAAGCATAAATCATTCACTGTCCTTGACCGAATCACTTTTGTAAAATAATGTATATTGTATTAATGCAGTGAAGACTATTCAGTCTATTTGTAGTCTATTTATTTTACACAATATAATATTTCTTATTCAGTGCTTTAAGTGTTTGTAGGTCAATTTCTTTGTTCTATTATAATTCATGACTGTTTACTTGTCTTCAGTAAGTTTGTTTTTACTTAGGCTAGTATTTTTATTTATTTTGTGATATTAGAATTGGTAACAAGAATTGTGAAATTGCACTGCATAAAAATATTTGATTGGATAAAAATCCTATTTTAAGCTATATATATCATTGTGATGGGGGGCCCTGCAGTAAGTCATAGCCCCGGGGCCCAGTGAGTTCTTAATTCAGCCCTGGATGTGTGCAGCGCATTTTATGGAAGACGAGGACTGTTTCCTGGGAGAGTAGCCTACAATGCGGTGTCTGTTTCTATAAAGTGGGACAATTCCAACTTTGCAAGGACAGTCGGGTGCTTCTGACTCTGTAAGTACGTTTTCCTATTTAAAGAATTTGCCACTGACGATTCAAACGTGAGTTTTGAGCAGTCTAGAGTAGCGCTTGTTGTTTGTCGTTTCTCCGATCACAAATGCAGCCATTGTTTTATGTTTAAGCAGCGCGATACGCAATGCAATGAGTAAAAAGACAGTATAAGTCATTATAATCAGTAATCATGTCCCCACTGGATGCAACAAATGCCTCGTTTTTAATGGGTTTTAATGTTTTTGTCTCGTCGCTCCATCACAGTATGGCAAGGGGCGTAACATTTACATTAACAACACGCTTGAGGTATTCGGCCAATCACAACGCACTGGATAGCTGGCCAATCAGAGCACACCTCACTTTTCAGACCGATGAGCTTTGTAAAAATGTACGTGTTTCAGAAAGGCGGGGCATAGAGGAGAAACAATAATGTACATTATGTGGAAAATAATGTGTTTTTTAACCTTAAACCGCATAAACACATTGCATTACACCAAATAATGTTCTTTTTAGCAACGTCATATGACCCCTTTAAGAAGTGGAAGGTATTTTGGTACAACACAGACCCTCCCTGGAGCAGGACATCACTCCAAACTGAATGAAAGAGCCAGGAGGAAACTAGTCAGAGGCGACCAAGAGGCCTACAGCAACTCTGAAGCAGTTGCAGAAATTTATGACAAGTGATGTTTTATTAACAAATTTCAGGAGGAGCACGTGCAGATAATTAACACGGCCAATCCATCATCAGTAATTACACCATCTGTCCAACCAGCACAAGAGAGAACCCCTATAAATAATCAAAGCAGTCTTACCTTCTGTAGCGAATCAGCTCATGGGAAATATGAATAATTAACCATAATTAGTTATAGTTAATTATGAATATTTTAGATCTGCTGTAGATATTTAGTTGACCTCTCAGGGTCAACTGTTTTGTCAATTCTAAGAACATTAATTTCCTGGTTAAGGGAAATAACTTTCTTACTGTAGAATTCTACAAAGCTTGTAGCGTAAATCTGCATGATTAGTGACTCCGGTTATGAGCAAACAATGAACACGTCAAGTGTGATACAAGTAAGTTTTTATTAACTACATAAACACTTAAACTAGTCCAACATACTACATAAACACATAAACTGGTCTAACATCCTACATAAACACATAAACTGGTCTAACATCCTACATAAACACATAAACTGGTCTAACATCCTACATAAACACATAAACTGGTCTAACATCCTACATAAACACATAAACTGGTCTAACATCCTACATAAACACATAAACTGGTCTAACATACACATACACACACACACACACACACACACATACAGTTGGTATAGGAAAGGGTTAAAGTTTAACTCAGTACAGAAAGAGACATAAAGAATGAAATTTATGGAACCATTTGCATATTTCAGCAGATCTACGCCTGGGGGATACGTCAGATTCTTAGTTCAAACACACCTTTGTAGAAAGGTGTAACTGATACTTAATGTATCAATTAATAAGACTAAGTTTGATACTTGCGAGTCTCGGCTGTCTGAAAGAGATTCCTGATGCAATCTTAAGGCCCAAGATCTTGCTGAAATTAGTGGATGAAAAAGAACCAGTTTTGAGTCAGAGAATCTTGATTGAAATGGAAAGGACAAGGCCGAGAAGATCCCCGCCTCTCAAGATGGGCTTAACCAATGAGAGAGGCCGGAATCCCAAGTGGGCGTTTATATGGCCCTTTGTTTGAAAGCATGGTAAAATAGAAATGGACTTGAATCGAAATTACAACAGGTTCTCAGGACCCTAATATATATTGCCTATGTACCAACATATAATATACACTCTTGTTTAGATCATCAGAAGGCGAATTCATAGATACTAAACACGGTATATGTAAGGTTATATGAATGAGTGGTTTATCGTAAGCATGAATAAAATAGTCTATAATACAACAGATTAATACAAAACAGCAATAATGTACACAATGGCCTGAAGAATATGTGTGTTCATTCAAAGAAAGGTTTTCCTATGAATTAATTAGTAGAAAAGCATTTCTGCTCTGCCTTTCCTATGGGGACAAAGAGTGGGTTATTCTACTCACATTCCTGGGGGGGTCATAAAACCAGTGATATCATGATTAGTTGCCATGCAACAAGGGGCCTGTTCGGCTTCCTGGGGTGTTACGCATTCCGGGGGGAAGGGTTCATGGGTCCTCATATGGCTTTTTAACTGAGGGGGGTTACAGAGTCTTTGTTAAATATAAAAACAAAATATATATTGTGGTTACAGAGTATTTGTTAAATATAAAAACAAAATATATAATGTGTGTTTGATTGGTCCAGACGCTACACTTCGCTAACTCTAGTCTTTCAGCATCCCTCCACCACCCCGACTCCTCACTTTCAGGTCCTACCCCAGCACGGGGAGGAGCACTCCGGGGAGCGCTCTGGGTCCGGGCTAAAAACCGAGCTCGGAGCCCTCTCAGCATGCCAAATACGCATAACCTTTACTCAGTTCATTATATGTAAGTGTGAACTCGTGAAAGAGTGGTCATTGTGTGCATGTGACAACAATATCACAAATTCTCCACAAATATGGCTTGTATAGAAGGGTTGCAAGAAAAAAGCCACTCCTCAAGAAAGGCCACATGCAGTCATGACTAAAGCCCCGTTCAGACTACACATTTTTTTAGTCGGTTATGACAGTCACTGTAAATCTTGTCGTGTCATGAACAAGAAACATGTCAGACTATATGATGCTACCTGACCATTCATCGCGTGCTGTCATCAATAGCACGGAACAAAATAGAAGGTGCTATGAGCGTAAGCAAACAATGGCTAGCAAACAGCGTGTTTTGCCCTGTCTTGTCATCAGAAAAGCCCAAAAAAGAAAGAAACCCTGACAATGGACACAAATCTGGATGGCATGAAGAGGATGGTATGGACTGTCAAAGAGAACAGTGTTTTTCACTTTGTCGCGGTAGTCCCTCATCATAAATGCCGGAGTATTGTTGCTGTAGCTCCACGAACATTTTCCTCCATTGTAAAATTACACCTAGCAGGACTGATACCATTGTCTCCCTTTCGTTTCAGCATGTTTGAAAGCTTGTGCAAATGCGCTTCTGTGCTCCTATTGGCCAGTGTCATAGCTGTGATGGAACTTGTCGTGTACGATGGAAAAAAAATTAAACATGCTAGTCTTTCTTGACAGTGTGAAGCATCGCAAAGGTGTAGTGCACTGACACACTACATGAGATGAAACGATTGAATCGTGCGTCCCGACACCCATTGTCATATATGAATCCCCATGACACCCTACATCAAGCAGATCATGGCAAAATCGGGCTAAAATCGTGTAGTCTGAATGGGGCTTAAGCTTTGCCAAAACACACCTTGAAAATTCTGAGGCAGATGAGACTAATATTGAATTATTTTGCCTCAACACCAAACGATATGTCTGGTGGAAATCCAATCCAGCTCACCATCCAAAGAATAGCATTCCTCCAGTAAAGCATGGAGGTGGTAAGATCCTGTTATGGGGGTGTTTCTCTGCTGCAGGGACTGGAGCACTTGTCAGGATAGACGGAAAAATGGATGGGGCAAAATACATATAAATTCTTGAGGAAAGTCTGCTGCTCTGCCAGAAAGATGTCAATGGGAAGAAAGTTTACCTTCCAACATGACAATGACCCTGAGCACACAACAGAACTGACCATACAGTGGTTGAAAGAGGAAAAAGTTGAATGTCCTTGCATGGCCTAGTCAGAGTCCAGACTAAAACCCCCACTGAAAATCTGTGGAATGATTTGAAGACTGCAGTCCATAAACGCTCACCATCAAATTTAACTGAACTTGAGCAGTTCTTCAAAGAAGAGTGGGTTAATATTGCAAAGTCTAGATGTGCAAAGTTAGTAGAGACATATTCCAACAGACTAAAGGTTAAAATTAAAGCAAAAGGGGGGTTGAACAAAATACTGACACAAGGGGGTGATCCTATTTGCAACTCAGTGATTCTGTTTTGTTTTGTTTTTTTCCTTACATTTTGGTGTCATATCTTTCCCTTGGATGTTATACGTTGCACAGTAAATAAAGCTGGATAAAACAAAAACTGTGTCTGTCTTCATTTCAGGCTGCAAAGCAACAAAATGTGATTATTTTAAAGAGGGGGGGGGGATTCTTATACTACTGTAAGTAGCATTGGGTAATATTTATTTATTTATTTATTTATTTATTTATTACAGGGACAATGCATATTAATAAACATTTCTGTCAATATGCCAGAATTAGCCAGAAGGCTATTTTTCACCTGCAGTACCTAGACAGATGGTAATAGTCACCCTAAAAGAAAAGAAAATTACATATTAACATAACAATAAAACAATTACAATACATTTAGTAAAAAGTACTATTAAGCTATGATGTACAATAGAAATGCAACAGACCAACAATCAGACAAACATCAGACAAATACATGAACATACACACACACAAAGCAAAAAAACCAACAGGGGGCAGCGAGAGCAGATGTAGTAGTAAGCTAATGTTGACAGCTCTGATTATCAATGAGCCATTTCTTTAACTTAATTGTGGTCCGATAAACCTGTTAACATATGGCAAAAGTAGTGTGGCATCAACAAACTGCACTAGTTTTCCAGATTTATCTAAACAACTATTTAAAATTACAGTCTTAAAATATCCCAAATATTTCAAATAAACAAAATAATAATTATATTTAAATTTAAAGGTTAACTTTTAAAAGCTAAATATTTAACTTGCATACAAATTAGCTTTATAAAATCACAATTACTCTTATTATTCGGCACCTGTATATAATCGGACTAGTTCAAATTGCTTATAACATCACTTAAACTCACATATACACTTTGGAAAATTAGCTCAAAAGGGAAATGTATATAAATAATTACAATTAATTATAATTAATTACAATTATATCAGCTGCCATTAGAAACTGTAGCAGAATTAATATTACCATCAACTAATCTGCTCGTCCAGCGAACATTCAGTGTAGTTTTACATCGACTCTAAGAAATGTTATTTTCGTGGCCACAGATATTAACGTTCTAATGCAATAGAGCATGTAACAAGATCAGGAATCATTAAAGAGACATTGATTTACAAGCAGTGACAGAATCAGAAACGCGTAATTTGTGCACAAAAGTTTTATTAACTAAACACTAACACATAACTAATCTAAACAAACAAACATACAATCGCTCATATATGTGGGAAGGGCGATGAGGCTGACTGAATTAAACCGTTAGAGAAACAGGGAATAATGTTATGAAAAGGAGTCAGTAACCACCTGAGCAGAAACCATCAGTGCCATTTTACAACGGGCTCTACAGCTTATACTAAACCTCTGTTTCGTTTAGTTAAATGTGCGATACTTGCATTGCCTTGGCCATTGAACGAGCGTCCAGATGCAGTCTTGGATGAAAGTCTTGATGGTTGGAAAGTTTGCTGGTGTTGAAATTGTGATCATGCTCTCCCGGGTTTGAAAAAATGTTATTCTGTGGTAGTCGGGAGAGTTTTCTCCCAGATGGAAAGTGAAATCATGGCTGTAGTCGAGGCCTGCCAGGCACAGCTGCGTCGGCCCTGGGACTTAGCAACCAGAAGATGACGCAGAAGACGGGAAGGTGATGAGAGAAGAGAAAGGCGGGTCACTGATGTGAGGCCTTTTAACTTCTGTGGAGGGCACACCTCCAGGGGGTCACTGAGCCAATGGTGACCTAAACTTTTGGAGGGAAAGTTTACGACTCTTTGATTCAAGCATGGTATTTTGCATATGGAACACTGTTGGTGTTGATGCTAAATTATTAAAGATTCTTAGAATACTAATATGTTGCAGGTATCAACATATAATATACCCTCTCATTTAGATCATCAAAATACAAATTTGTAGATGCCAAACATGGTGAGGTTATATTAACAAAGGATCCTATCATAAGCATGCATAAAACAGTATACAGTACAATACGAAAGACAATATACAAGAACAATAATAATACACAATGACCTGGGGATATGCATGATAGAAAGGTCATAGAAAGGTTTGTTTGTGAATAGGGAATAGTCCATTTCTTTGGGCATTACGTGTCTTTCCTATGGGGAAATGGAGTGAGAACCAGTGTTATCAGATGATTTGTCATTGCTTGCCATGGTAACCAGAGGCCTGTTCTGCCTTTTTGGGTTATTAGTTGCTCTTCTGGGTTGTCCACAGAACTCAGACATATAGTTTGCTTTTTAGGTGAGGGGGTTTTCTGGATTATTCATTCAATATAATGAATAATTGTGTGTCTGATTGGTCCAAACACCCACAAGTCATGACCATAAATTACCAAACACAGGTATATAAAACACAACAAGAGTAATAATTAACTAATCTTTAGTTAACTTTTTATACCTCTATTATTTTATAAAGCAAATGATCCCAGATATTCATGACATTAATGATGGTTTGGAAAGATAATTTATTATTTTATTGCAGGACTAAAATAAAATACAAAAAAAAAAGTATGGTGTCCAAGACAGGCCCGTATGAGTGTACCCGATCAAAATCGTGAAGCACATGCATGCCTCATGTAACTTGGTTATTTTAAATTTGATCATCAAGGTATAAATGTGTTCCACCAATTGTGAATTTGCATGTCCAGGTTAATCAGACTTGAACGGGACATGAAATTCATGTAGAGAAATGTCTCTCTACTAATGGAATTCCATTAGGTAAAATATCTGGTTGTCTCTATTTCAGTCACAGAATACAAGGGTAAATGAGACCTTAGAATATGCATATGGGGATATTGGGGTTAGCATCAGGACCTCCTTCAAAAACATTCATCAGCTTCAGTGCTGCAAAACTGCAAGTCAGCATCAACTTCTTTTGATCATCTTTTCATCTTCTGCTAGTGGAGGCTCAACATTAAAAATAAAATACAAAAAGGTAAATAGAGTGAAATTGAAAATTTCAGTCGTATAGTGTATGATATATTTTGATTCATTCCTAAAAGCAAATATGATCTCTGGACCTAGATTAACTGATTAACATTTTCTTTATCATTCACATAAGAATGTGTAAATGTATTATTATATCCTACACATCTGTATCTTTTTTTTCTCATGATGTTTATTATAGAGCTTTACTTTTACACCATATGCACCATCTAAATTGTGCATATTGGTACCTTAAAGGTATATAGGCCTATTTATATTTGAAAAGTGACCATGACAAATTTTGTAACTTTGTTTCTGAGAGTGTAAGTAAACAAAATTTGATTTGCTTTTTTGAGGTATACTGATGTTGAACACTTGAATGAATGTTGTATTAGATCCTGAAGATTCCTTGAATCACCTAGAGAAACAACATAGTTTTAAACATTTGCTGACCTGAAACGTTTCTAGTCTTAGGCACATTAGCATGAAAACATTTGTTTTAAAACAGTCCTACTTTTGGTTTAAACACATGACTTAATAGTAAATCAAAAGATTTAACCGTCTTAAAATGTTTTTGTAAAGCATCTAATGTGGCTTTATTTATGTAGTCATTTGTCAATATTCATATTGTTCAAATATTCATTTTCTAATTATTTTTAATGAATATTATTTTTCTGTTCCTGTTTAATCTGGTTGTCTTCACAAGTTAGAGTTAGGGAATGTCTCCATCTCAAGGCTTTCAACATCATGGGATGATATTCTGAATGTGAAGCAGTAAATTTCAATTGCCTTTGCTTTGGTAAAATAACAATTGTTGAATTGTTGAATCATTTAATCTCCTTTCTGCTACCCCACCTCTTGGGCTAATAGAAGAGCTAATTAGCTTTGGATATCAGACAAAATTCTGTGTTAAATTTTTTTAAATATCCTCTAATGGGATCTGGTAAAGAAACTGGACCAAACATGCAATGTTCTTTGTTCATCTTGCGTCACCTTGAATGGCAGTTATGTGTATCTAAATGGCACCAGGCCCAAGTCAACACATTTGAAAATCAGTTTGCTAGACGTTAATGTCCTTGGTGACTTTTCTAAGGTCTGAATGAATGGTCAAATTAGTTCCAGAATGATCAAACCAATTGACAGAATCTGCTGGGTAGCCATTAGTAGCACCGCAGTAAAGGTCAACTGGTACTTGACTTTATTGGGAGACAACAAACATTGATGATTGCAAAGTAAGTTCTGTGACAAACAGAAGGTATTATATAAAACTACTTTTAAAACAAAATAGCTATGTAGTTCAGTCATGCTCAACTTTAAAGAAAACTGAACATCTGTGTTTTACATTTGTTGTGAAGATGTGAATACAATTTTAAAAGAATTGTAGTTGAAGTTAACAAATTATTAACACAATCTGATCTGTTACACTGATGTTAATTTGTGTATTTCTTTCACCTTGGTCTTTTAGAACAGTGGTTCCCAACCTTTTTTCCAGGTGACCCCTATGTTAAAATTAAAATAGTTTTACGATGTCTTGGAAAAAGCATCTGATAACTGTGGTCTGAACAATAATTCTTACTGTGGTAATTCATGGGAGCAGAACACATTTCATACAATATTCATATTTGTAATTAAAATAATCTTTAATTACAAGCAAAGTTCTATTGACAGAATCTGTGACATGCTGTCAATAACTACAAAAAACAATGTTGACCAACCCTCAGTTTTGTATTTTAAAAAAGTATGCAGTACTGTAGTAAGCACCACAGTAAGTAAAGCATTTACACTGAATATATTGAATCAAAAACATTCCTTTAAGCTGTTCACAACAAACATCTCTACAGACAAGGATATAACAGAAAGGTGACTATAATCAGACTATTCCTATTCTTTAATTCCTCAAATTCCTTTCAGCACTGAGAACGCTCCGATTACTAACGTAACCTCAGTTCCCTGAGATAAAGGAACGAGCGTTGTGTCACTGACGCTTATGGGGATACCCCTGTTTACTCTGATACTGAAGTCTGATTTGTTCACGTTCGTGTAACTGCACGAACCAATGGCGCTTCAACCCGCCAAAAAGGGAGGAGCCGACCGCTATATAAGCCAGCTTTGAGCGCCATTTCATCAGAATCCTTCAACAACTGAAGTGATGCAGCATGATTTGTGATTCGCATGCAGCATTATAGCATGGCAGCCTACGCAACACTCGTTCCGGAAACTATAAGAATTTCTGTGATGGTTTCTATTGTTTTTTTCAGCAGGGTAATGATACCCATACTGTGCTGCACATTATTGACAATATTGAGCTGAAGCTTGACTTCGCAAACTTAAAATCGCAAATCAAATCGCAATCGCAATATCTGTCAAAAAAAAAAATCGCAATTTGATATTTTCCCCCAAATCGCACAGCCCTATACTCCAGCACCACCAAGTTGGCCATGGCCGTAGCAGCGTTCAGAGCCAAGTCAATCGCTGTGTGCAGCTCGTTGAAAGCGTCAGAACTCTGGCCGGACTCGTCCATGGTGCAAAGAAGTTTGGCCTGGAATACTTGGAGCACCGCCATCGTGTGAAGCGCTGAGCCAGCCACTGAATAAGCCCAATTTGGAAGGGCTGAAGTAGTCCTGTAGGGCTTAGATGGGTGCACTGCGATGGAGGGCACAGTGGCTGCCTCTTCCAGAGGGGGGAGCTTGCTATAACCTAGCTTTTCAGCGCCGTCAATAGTGGTGAGAGCGGTAGAAGTATTAACATGCGCCGAGTTGGGGGCACTTCCTCCTGGGGGAGGGAGAAAATGGGGGAGCAGAGCGGGGAAGACCGAGACTCATGCCCTTGCAGTGAGATCATTCCTTCCCGATGAGCGCACTCATCTGGTTCACTGCACAAGCCACACTCGCATCAGGCTTCAGTATCAGAGTAAACAGGAGTTTCCCTATAAGCGTCAGCGACGCAGCTGGAAAGATTGTTCGAAAGGGAAACGGTAAATATCTGTATCTCTGTATGCTCTTAATAAGTATGCACTTTCAATGGGCCTTGCAGAAGGATGAAGAGAGAAATTCCAGCAAGACCATATGAAGACATGTTGACTCTGAAAGGAAAAGAAAACAAGAGACTTTACAATGGCAAAATGAGTGTTTGTTGGTGTAAGTCCTGTTCATGTTATGGGATGAACCATATCTCTGTAAATTACTATTGTAACAGTTTAGGCTGGGTTTCCTTACTTTTTTTTTGTTATTGTTTAGTAGGACCTAATGTCTGAAAATTGACAACAGTCTAAGTATATTACATGCAATTTAAATTTATCTTTCTCCCTGCCATAACCATATTTAAAAAAAAGACATCTGCCACTTTCCTGTATCGGAATTGGATCATGTAAATATCTTACCCGCCGTAACAGAATAATCTGTTCATGTCCATAAGAGTGTAATTTTTTTGGTAGCCTACTGCATAAAACAAGAATCTGTGACAATTCCAGCTAGTGAAGAAGCATTCTTCCTAATCATTAATTAAGATACAGACAGCCAACAGCTTCATGATGAACAATTTGCAATTCACTGCATTCTTGTGTGCAAACAAATAGGACCCAAATAGAAGATACATGTATCTCATTTCTGTTAAAGGCATTTAATAAATGTCTGAAAGAAACGTTTTAGAGACGTATTGTAGATTAGCTAAAACTCCCTAAAAATACACCTTTCAGAAGAAAACGCACACGTCAAATAAACGTCTCGTCCACCACGTGCGTAGCCTACGTTTGCTATTAGGGTATAAAATTATATATATGAAAACAGCAAGCCAAAACATAGCACGCAAAAATGAAATTTTTGCCACCGTGATTTAGATCACAGAATGCGATTGTTCATTCTTGTTCCTCCTGACCTTGCTTCCTCCCGGAAGACCACACGCCAAATGATTAGACCTATGATTGATTATGGCCGCATAGTACATAGTTCGGCATCAGTATCTATGTTAAAGAAAGTAAGTGGTATTCAATCTCAAGCACTAAGAATAGGAAGTGGGGCATTTAGAACATCGCCAGTCTCAGCAATGCAGGTGGAAATGGCGGAGTTGCCTTTTTAGACCTCCGGAGACTTAAGTTAAAGATGGCATAGGCCTACTGGTGTTCTGTAAGGGGGCATGTAGAAACCCATCCAGTCAAAGATGTATTACAAAAATGTTGGGAACATGAGTATGTAAATTATAGTAGTTTTGGATGGAATGCCGATACAGATGCTAAGAAGATAGGAATTAATGACAAAATAAGCTCAACGGCAGCAATACCAATAATACCCCCTTGGCTGTTCCAAATGCCAATGGTAGATCTCCAGTTGCATTTTAAAATAAATGAAAAGGAAAGGTGTAATGATTAGACCTATGATTGATTATGGCCGCATAGTACATAGTTCGGCATCAGTATCTATGTTAAAGAAAGTAAGTGGTATTCAATCTCAAGCACTAAGAATAGGAAGTGGGGCATTTAGAACATCGCCAGTCTCAGCAATGCAGGTGGAAATGGCGGAGTTGCCTTTTTAGACCTCCGGAGACTTAAGTTAAAGATGGCATAGGCCTACTGGTGTTCTGTAAGGGGGCATGTAGAAACCCATCCAGTCAAAGATGTATTACAAAAATGTTGGGAACATGAGTATGTAAATTATAGTAGTTTTGGATGGAATGCCGATACAGATGCTAAGAAGATAGGAATTAATGACAAAATAAGCTCAACGGCAGCAATACCAATAATACCCCCTTGGCTGTTCCAAATGCCAATGGTAGATCTCCAGTTGCATTTTAAAATAAATGAAAAGGAAAGGTGTATGCCTAAAGAAATAGTAGAGGATCAATATTTGAAAAAAATACATATAATTTAATAGTATTCAAATATATACGGATGGGTCAAAAAATCTAGATTCTGGGTATACAGCAGCAGCCATATATATATTCCCTATTTTAAATATAGCACTGTTAAGAGGTTATCTAACGAAGTATCTGTATTCACAACAGAAATTATGGCAATTCTAATGGCTATGCAGTGGGTGGAAGAAATTAATCCTATAAATCCTATAAAATAGTAAATCCTATAGTTTGTTCAGACTCGTATTCAGTATTAAACCTTTTAAATAGGGAAATCAGCATCTAGACAGGATATACTCTATGAAATTCTACAGAATTTATATAGAAGAAATCAAACAGGAATAAGAGTTGAGTTTTTATGGATACCTGGTAGGTGTAGAAGGGAACGAGGAGGTGGATAAGCTGGCCAAGTCAGCATTTAGAAAAATTGCTGAAACAGAAGAACAGAAATTCTTTTAAGTAAAACAGAAGTAAAAGGTATTATTAAAACAGCAGTTGGAAGTGTGGCAAGATGTATGGAATAAAGAGTAAAAAGGGAGACATGCACCAATTTAGCTTTCAACATAAAGTGGGGATTGAAAGAAAGGTAAATGGAAAGAGAAGAGAAGATACTGTTATAACCAGGATCCGTATAGGACACTCTAACCTTAATTATTTATTGCATATAATAGGAAAAAGTGAGTCAGATTGCTGCAATTACTGTGGAATAACAGAAACAGTTGAACATGTGCTCTTACATTGTGAGGCATATAGACAAAGAAAGCAGCTTGTTGAAAAACTAAGAGATATGGAAATCAATGACATTTCAGTTAAGAATATATTTCAGAATGCACAGAAACATTTAAGGGTTTATGGTTTTCTTCTCAAATATTTGAGAGATACAGATTTGATTAGAAGAAATTAGTTTTTTTAAATAGTAGCCTATATAATCATTTCGTTCATCGAGGCCTCACACTCCATCCCAGTAGGTGGCGGAAATGTATGGGATTACATCTCTGCCGCAATTCTGCGCGCGAAAGATCATATTTTGAGCGCGCAAAAGTGCGTTTTGCACGCGCGCCAACTGAGTTTTGTGGAGAAAATGTTTGTCTCGCAAAGAAGAAAGTATTTAGAGCGCACGAAAATCAATTTTGCATTTAGAATAAGTTTTTGGATGTGTAACCAACGTTTCACTAGCTTGCTCACCTGATGCCCCCCTCAGTGCTCTCTAAATGCCAACAGTTCGCGTGCTCAACACAACCCAGCATTACAATATGCCATAATTCCAGCCAATCAGAGACAGAGGCTGCTAAATTCTGATTGGCTGCCTTGACAACCAATTACAACATTCCTTGCATTTCCTTGATAGCAGAAGAGGAAAAATACAGTGCATGCATAATTATTATGCAAGTTGATATTCTGATATTTTTTTCCAAGCACATTTTACCAATTCTAAATGACATCAATCTTAATATGGTCAGTCAAAAACACGTGGAGAAGAAAAGATGCTAATTAAATGCAAAAGAATTAGGAATTAAGGTGAAGAATTAGGTGTGAAATCACCAGGAACCATTTGGTCTCCAGCGCCACCATTTTCCAGAACTGCAGCCTACCTGGAGTCTCCAGAAGTACAAGGTGTCATGTTCTCAGAGACTTAAGTATAGAATCCTAAAAAATTACCCCTACTAAATAAGAATAACGTACTGAAGTGTAGTAAAATACTTGAAGACTGATTATATATATATATATATATATAGGCTTTATAGACAGATAATTTGAGAGTGACTCTTGAAGGACCAGCACCACGCTGAAATTTTCTTCTAAAATTTGCTTTTTTTAATCACTCTCCTATATTTATGCTCAGTTATTTCACTTTAATTGCATATAAAATTACCTATACATTGCCATTAGAGTAAAAATTACTGAACCTAAACATAGGAGCCTCATAAAAATGCTAATTTAGATGAAAACTTCAGACAGCACTTAGAGGCTTTTGCATCTGAACTCTTCATATATATATATATATATATATATATAGGCTTTATAGACAGATAAGTTGAGAGTGACTTTAAAGGACCAGCACCACATCCTCTTGTACCACTGTTTGAAGTCTGAAACGTTGCACGCGCAAAAGAGAAGGTCAGCACACATCCAAAAACGTATTTTAAATGCAAAATTGATTTTCATGCGTTCAAAATACTTTTTTCTTTGCGAAATGAACGTTTTCTCCACAAAACTCAAATCGCGCGAGAATTGTGGCAGCGATCTAAGCCTATAGAAATGCACCTTAAACTGGTTTGCCAACCGCCATTAAACACAAAAGAAGAAGAAGACCACACACCACTCAAAGAAGAACGAGGAGCGTCTCGCTGCAGCCTGCGGTGGACATTCAACCCGGCCCACATCCAAGTGTGACGTCACAAACCACGCCCATGTCAAAATATGTCACATTCTCATTCATTTTGAAACAGGAAGAAGCATCGATAAGAAGATAATTCACATTGTTTGCCAACCGCTAAAAAAGAAGCTGTTGTTTGCTGTGTCAATAAGTAAAAAAAATATCTTTGGTCTTTATCAAGACTTAAAACGTTGACAACTTAATGTGTGCATCATTTGTGTGCATATGCATACAAACAGTTTGGTACGCTTAGTATGTTTTGAACTTCACACAGGCACGTTATTACTTAGCAACAAATAGACATATATATATATGTATGTATGTATGTATGTATGTGTGTGTGTGAGTTGTGTGTGGGTGGGTGAGATGAGTGTTTTTATGTGTGGGGCATAAGACTTAGTGAACTATCTATCTATCTATCTATCTGTATTCATGTATGTGTGTGTGTGTGTATACGTACATGCATGCGCGCATAATACATTATTTTGTCATTTTATAATCTGAGCTCAAATATGGAAGTGTGCTTAATGGGTACGTGAGCTTAATAGGTACGTTTACCCTACCCCCAACACGTATGTATTCTCTATTTTTAACAGGAGCGCCAAGAGGACATAAAGTGGAAGTTTGTAAGGGACATTGGTCCAGCGTGGTACAGAGTCATCGTGGGTTATTCTGTGGGGAGGTGACAGGGCCTGCCTTTCTCCAGATGGACAGTAAAAATCAACAGAATGTCATCAAAGACTACCTGGGGCGAGAATCGGATGATCTATTAGAGCAAGGAAATTGCATCCTTGCTGAATAAAAGTATTAATTTCTATAATCCCCCCCCAATATATATATATATAAGACTCTAGGAGATCAGCTGTGACGTGACGGGACTCCGAAAGATCAGCTGTGACGTGACGGGACTCATGAATATCAGCTGTGACTTGACCAGACTCAGGATAATAAACTGTGACTCGATTTGACTCAGGAAGATTAGCTGTGACTCGACTCGACTCAGGAAGATTAGCTGTGACTCGACTTGACTCAGGAAGATTAGCTGTGACTGGCTCCGTAATGTAGCTATCTGGGGGAAGAAAGCGCTAGACAATACTCAGCAGAGGGAAGGGATCAGAGTGAGTGTTAAATAGTGAGGGAGTGATATGAAACAGCTGGGTGCAATCAGTGTACAGCTGTGTGCAATCCGTGCTGAGTGCAATCAGTGCAATGCATGATGGGAAATGTAGTCCGGGGTGATGTGCAACAGTGTGTAGTGCAAGAGTCAATGCAATAGGAAAGTGTGACCTCTGATGGCTAGCAGATGAAAGTTCATGGACCGGATTCGTGACAGGTATAGTGTATAATGTTACAAAAGCTTTTAACAATAACAATTATTACATTATTAACAATGTTACTGTTTTTGCTGCATTTTGGATCAAATAAATGCAGGCTTGGTGAGCAGAAGAGACTTCTTTAAAAAACAATACAAATCTAACTGTTCAAAAACTTTTGACTGATAGTGTATATTTTTTGTAAAATTTTACATTGAATTATTTTTGTAAAATGAAACAATGGATGTCTTTTTTATTCATCTTTAAGTATGTGGAGGACCTGGACACCATTTCATATCAAGTTGTGATGAACAAGGCCTGAAGGTCAATGTCATGTTACTTATGTAATCTATCAATGCAAGCAATCTTTATTCAGCCTATGTGTGAGTAGCGTACTGCATATGGAGAACTGTTGATTTGTCATTCAAATGTTAACACTTTATGATAAGTGGAATACATCTTTAGAAAATTAAATGACAGTTATACAACACCAACTTTTACAATAATTTTACATACTTTTACAATGCCAAAATCTAATTGTCCCCTTTAAATTTGATACAGTTCAATTTTGCCTTGGGTAGGTCAAAATCGATCGTAATAAATGTGAATTTATCTCATTACATAAATGAACACGGTAAGGTTTAAAAGTTTTAATTAACAATTAATTAACAATTTACAACAAAGTCTACAGTTTTGTCCACCAAATGCACTTCAAATTTCACCATGTGCCAAGTAATAGATACTCTTTGTTTTATCCAATTACCTACTTCAGTGCAAAATGAATTAACCAAATTACAATAAAGAAATAAATGTTCAACAGTTTCTACATAATCATTAGTATTGGCCACGTTCACACAGCAGCAGAATACGGTTGTATTTGAGTCCTTTTTTAATGCTTTATTAATTCAATGCCACAAGAACATGAGGTATTAAATATTCACATTATCAAATTCACATTATTAGCTGCCAGAGAAAAAATGGAAGAAATGTACATAAAGTTTTCAGGGCATTACTCATACTTGCACTAAACATTCCGGGCCGGAGCACGCTTGCGTCATGAGATAACGGAGAAAACTACTTTCGCTAATATTCTGCCGAATAAATATAATTTATAATTTATGCTGTGCATTGATTTTCACTTGTATGTGTCAGAAAATTATTATGGAGGCAGCTGACGTTAATGAAATCATTTGCAGCTTTCTTGCAAACTACATTTCCTGTTTATCAATAAGGTAAGAACCAGAGCCATTATAAACCTAAATATACTTGATTAAATTAAATTAATTGAAAAGTGTAGTGTAGTAGTAGAAATAGAATATGTTTGCGCCGCGGTCATGACAGTAGCGCACACAAAATAGGTGTGTTCGACTTCATGCGGCGCCGCGCAAACCGATCGGCGGCTGACTTGAAGCAGTGCATGCTGGTTAGAAACTTTGTCCGACTTGAACCGGCGCCGACGCTACGTCACGGTCACGTGTGGCATAAAGTACCGCGATATCGTTTCGAGAGTAGCTGGTTGACTCAGCTGGCGCGGCTTTTAAAGAGCGTTGTCTTTACGCAAGAAACATAGTATGTCTACTGTATTAAAGGCTCATGTTTTATGCATTTGAGGTCTGAGACCAGACCTGCGGAGAGAGGGCATTTGCCATCTAAATTAGTCATAGCCAAT
>NW_015505931.1:211336-216011 GCF_001515645.1 Sinocyclocheilus grahami
ACTGCATTTGAGTTTGACACAAAGCGACTGAGTGTTCCTCGTCAGCTAGGTAAATGCATTTCTAAGAAAATTCTTCTTTGATTTATGATGGCTATCTGCTGATACACTTAATTTATTATCATTTAATCATATTATATTTGGTCACACTCACAGCATGGTTAATGTTTACGATGTTTTTTTTTTGTTTTGTTTTTTATTGCTTGAAGAACATAAATATGTTTACGATATAATATGCATGTATTTAGTAGCTAGCTAATTTTTGAATGTAGTATTCTATACTCTCCGCTTATCAAGATGTGACCAGTAAAAAAAAAGTTAACTTTTTAAGTTTCAGCACATGCCCCTCAAAACGTCTGTGCACGGCCCTGATCTGTTCCCTGCTCCGGCGCGGTTAGCGCTCACACTGCATGCGTACTGCGCCAGAGCCCAACCGAACCGGGCCCTGGCCCACCTCTTCCAACCGGGCCAGGGCCGGCTAAACGAACCGCGCCCGATTGCGGCACATAGCGCTCACACTAGTCAAACGAACCGGGCTTTGGGGGTCAAACGCGCTCGGGCGCGGTTCAAAACGCCTAGTGTGAGTACACCCTAATCAATGCAAGCGTTTTAGGGGCTGTTATGATGACGAAATGAGCTCCGTATTAGACATATTAAATATTAGATTTAAGTTGTGCCATTTTAACCCTTGACATCCTTTACAAAAATAAGAGAACGTTTATTAGTAAAACGCACGACAATATTATTTTATTCAGATCCCCAAAACTTCCATAAATTGCTTCGACATACTTCCGGGTTTCCCCGGTACGGGATAGGGAAATCACAAGGTGACGTTTTAATATGGGCGTGGCTTCAACGTCACACTCGGACGTGGGCGGGGTTGTATCGGGGATGGGGGCGTGACTTCCGACGTCACACGTGGATGTGGGCGGGGTTGGATGTCCACCGCAGGCTGCAGCGAGCCCTACTTGAGCTATTGTTAAATACATTAAAGAAATAGGATTAATCAGGAGAATTTAGGAATGTGTGTTTTGTTTTTGTTTTTGTTTATATATATATATATATATGTATATATTAGTTGCTTAAGATGTGACCAGTAAAAAAAAAGTTAACTTTTTAAGTTTCAGCACATGCCCCTCAAAACGTCTGTGCACGGCCCTGATCTGTTCCCTGCTCCGGCGCGGTTAGCGCTCACACTGCATGCGTACTGCGCCAGAGCCCAACCGAACCGGGCCCTGGCCCACCTCTTCCAACCGGGCCAGGGCCGGCTAAACGAACCGCGCCCGATTGCGGCACATAGCGCTCACACTAGTCAAACGAACCGGGCTTTGGGGGTCAAACGCGCTCGGGCGCGGTTCAAAACGCCTAGTGTGAGTACACCCTAATCAATGCAAGCGTTTTAGGGGCTGTTATGATGACGAAATGAGCTCCGTATTAGACATATTAAATATTAGATTTAAGTTGTGCCATTTTAACCCTTGACATCCTTTACAAAAATAAGAGAACGTTTATTAGTAAAACGCACGACAATATTATTTTATTCAGATCCCCAAAACTTCCATAAATTGCTTCGACATACTTCCGGGTTTCCCCGGTACGGGATAGGGAAATCACAAGGTGACGTTTTAATATGGGCGTGGCTTCAACGTCACACTCGGACGTGGGCGGGGTTGTATCGGGGATGGGGGCGTGACTTCCGACGTCACACGTGGATGTGGGCGGGGTTGTATCGGGGATGGGGGCGTGACTTCCGACGTCACACGTGGATGTGGGCGGGGTTGGATGTCCACCGCAGGCTGCAGCGAGCCCTACTTGAGCTATTGTTAAATACATTAAAGAAATAGGATTAATCAGGAGAATTTAGGAATGTGTGTTTTGTTTTTGTTTTTGTTTATATATATATATATATATGTATATATTAGTTGCTTATTAGTGCTCCACACTCCAGTCGGTAGCGGTAAATGCACCAGAAGTTGGTTTGCCATCCGCCATAAAATGTTATTAGAAGAAGAAGAAGAAGAAGAAGAAGAAGAGCCCTACTTGAGAAGAACGAAAATGTCACATGACGGGAATGTGTAGCTCGCTGTAGTCAGCTATGCAACTGTGTGATCATGGCGGATCCGGGAGGAGAGTCATTGGAGTCATGGCTAAGTGAGTTGTTATGCTAATACATTAGTAGAATACGATTTAATTGTACTCTGTAACGTCTTTTAGACAAGCAGTCACATCCAGATGCTGTTTGTGACCAGTTGTTTTGTCATGGAGTCTCTGTGATATTTAGACTTACATGATGGCATGATGGCTAGACGGAATATAAACTGATCCTTCCTAGACTGCATTTTTAGGTGTGATAGGTGCGTTCCAATTCAGCAGAATATTTGGGTCGAACCGAACGTTCGAACGTATGGAACGATATTCCGGACAATTTTCAAATAGAATAGCAAATTGTATTTTCAATTGCGTTTTCAATATGTGGACGCATAAATTGTGACATAATCCAAATGCAATTGCAAATCCTGCATTAGCGTTTGCATTTTCGCTTTCGCGAACGCACAGTGACTGCCAAATTTCAAATGAAAAAGCAAAGTCCATTTGCAACTGTATTTCCCATGTCTTAGGAGTTACGAGCCTGTCATATTTAAATAGCAATATTAATTACCAGTCTGCTTTTTCACTCTCGCTGCGTCGCGCATGTAACCTCATTAGAAATGGGATCTTTATAATCCTTTAAAATATAATAATGTCCGATTTCTCCAAAACGCTGCAGTAAAATGGTTTGATATGAGGTGTGCATATAGTATGGGACGTCCCTTATAAGAACCGACCATTGTTTTTTTCTACTTATTAGAAATGAGATCTTTATAACCTTCTAAAGTGTAATAATGTCTGATTTCTCCAAAATGCTGCAGTAAAATGGTTTGATATGAGATGTGTATATAGTATGGGACGTCCCTTATAAGAACCGACCATTGTTTTTTTCTACTTATTAGAAATGAGATCTTTATAACCTTCTAAAGTGTAATAATGTCTGATTTCTCCAAAATGCTGCAGTAAAATGGTTTGATATGAGATGTGTATATAGTATGGGACGTCCCTTATAAGAACCGACCATTGTTTTTTTCTACTTATTAGAAATGAGATCTTTATAACCTTCTAAAGTGTAATAATGTCTGATTTCTCCAAAATGCTGCAGTAAAATGGTTTGATATGAGATGTGTATATAGTATGGGACGTCCCTTATAAGAACCGACCATTGTTTTTTTCTACTTATTAGAAATGAGATCTTTATAACCTTCTAAAGTGTAATAATGTCTGATTTCTCCAAAATGCTGCAGTAAAATGGTTTGATATGAGATGTGTATATAGTATGGGACGTCCCTTATAAGAACCGACCATTGTTTTTTTCTACTTATTAGAAATGAGATCTTTATAACCTTCTAAAGTGTAATAATGTCTGATTTCTCCAAAATGCTGCAGTAAAATGGTTTGATATGAGATGTGTATATAGTATGGGACGTCCCTTATAAGAACCGACCATTGTTTTTTTCTACTTATTAGAAATGAGATCTTTATAACCTTCTAAAGTGTAATAATGTCTGATTTCTCCAAAATGCTGCAGTAAAATGGTTTGATATGAGATGTGTATATAGTATGGGACGTCCCTTATAAGAACCGACCATTGTTTTTTTCTACTTATTAGAAATGAGATCTTTATAACCTTCTAAAGTGTAATAATGTCTGATTTCTCCAAAATGCTGCAGTAAAATGGTTTGATATGAGATGTGTATATAGTATGGGACGTCCCTTATAAGAACCGACCATTGTTTTTTTCTACTTATTAGAAATGAGATCTTTATAACCTTCTAAAGTGTAATAATGTCTGATTTCTCCAAAATGCTGCAGTAAAATGGTTTGATATGAGATGTGTATATAGTATGGGACGTCCCTTATAAGAACCGACCATTGTTTTTTTCTACTTATTAGAAATGAGATCTTTATAACCTTCTAAAGTGTAATAATGTCTGATTTCTCCAAAATGCTGCAGTAAAATGGTTTGATATGAGATGTGTATATAGTATGGGACGTCCCTTATAAGAACCGACCATTGTTTTTTTCTACTTATTAGAAATGAGATCTTTATAACCTTCTAAAGTGTAATAATGTCTGATTTCTCCAAAATGCTGCAGTAAAATGGTTTGATATGAGATGTGTATATAGTATGGGACGTCCCTTATAAGAACCGACCATTGTTTTTTTCTACTTATTAGAAATGAGATCTTTATAACCTTCTAAAGTGTAATAATGTCTGATTTCTCCAAAATGCTGCAGTAAAATGGTTTGATATGAGATGTGTATATAGTATGGGACGTCCCTTATAAGAACCGACCATTGTTTTTTTCTACTTATTAGAAATGAGATCTTTATAACCTTCTAAAGTGTAATAATGTCTGATTTCTCCAAAATGCTGCAGTAAAATGGTTTGATATGAGATGTGTATATAGTATGGGACGTCCCTTATAAGAACCAACCATTGTTTTTTTCTACTTATTAGAAATGAGATATTTATAACCCTTTAAAGTGTAATAATGTCCGATTTCTCCAAAACGCTGCTGTAAAATGGTTTGATATGAGGTGTGCGTATAGTATGGGACATCCCTTATAAGAACCGACCATTGTT
>NW_015505931.1:216127-231550 GCF_001515645.1 Sinocyclocheilus grahami
TAACTCCTAAGACATGGGAAATACAGTTGCAAATGGACTTTGCTTTTTCATTTGAAATTTGGCATTTTCGCGAAAGCGAAAATGCAAACGCTAATGCAGGATTTGCAATTGCATTTGGATTATGTCACAATTTATGCGTCCACATATTGAAAACGCAATTGATAATACAATTTGCTATTCTATTTGAAAATTGTCCGGAATATCGTTCCATACGAACGCGTTTATTATGCACCTAAATGTCTAGGTTACTTAGGCGGCTCACTAGGTTTTGAGACACAGACGCATTTGTGATTTGTAAGCTCATCTGTCATCTACCATTATTAAACTCCTTTTGAACTGCTGTTGCCTAAAACAGTTTAACTGAACACTTCTTTATTATCTCAGTTGCTTCAGTTTTATGTAGAAACCCAAACATTTTTTCTTAACCTTCATTGGCATGTTGCACAGTTAAATGTAATATAAATAGTATACGAAATGTGAACAGTTTAATTAATGTAAACTTTAAAATAAACGTGGAATCATACACTGTGACTAGTGTTGCCTCTGTGACAAATGGCTTACTTCTATCCTAAGTCTCTTGGGATAAAAACATCCGCAAAATGCACAAATTTAGATTTATTATGACCTTATTTAATAATTTGTTAATTCAAATTTTTGGGAAACAAAAGTAAAGAATAAGAGTAACAACTGATAAGTAATGCTATTTAGTTTTCGTTTGAAAATGGTGATATTAGTGAGATTTTTCTTGTTAGACAAAGCCACCGATCCTTCCAACAGACAGGAGGAGTGGGAGTACATCATTGGGTTCTGCGACCAAATCAATAAAGAACTTGAGGGGTATGTTTACCTTTTATAACTGGTATATGAAACTAATACATGGGGACACTATGTTTGTGTTTCCTCTCGTGAATCAAGTGAGAATTTAGTCTGTGTCTTGCAGCCCACAGATCTCGGTCAGATTATTAGCACATAAAATCCAGTCGCCTCAAGACTGGGAATCATTACAAGCACTAACTGTGAGTTTATCTCCTTCCGTCTCTTAAATTAAACAAAAATATATATTTTTTAAATAAAATGACTAACTAAATTCAGATCTTCATTAGGTTTTAGAAGCTTGCATGAAGAACTGTGGGAGAAGATTTTATAATGAAGTTGGAAAATTTATATTTTTAAATTAACTCATCAAAGTAGTTTCACCAAAGGTAATGACAATTTTGTCTTCATTTACTCATTTCAAACCTGTATGACCTTCTTGCTTTCATTTTGCTTGCTTTTGCTTTTTTAAAATTAAACTAACCATTTATTACAGAAAAATCAACACATGAAATGTTTTAATGTCTCTATAATGTACCTTTATATGGTCTTATTTATGCTTTTTATCCTACAGTGTTTGGGAGACAGAGTATCTGAACGAGTGAATACTAAAGTAATAGAGTTGCTTTACAGCTGGTCAGTTGCGTTACCCGATGAGGCAAAGATCGTAGAGGCCTATCAAATGCTAAAGAAGCAAGGTTCTTTCATCACAAATATAAACATTTACTTTTATAGGAATATCACCTACTTAATTTCTGTGTTCCAAATTTGCTAGCCTGTCTTGTTCAATCTTTACCACATTCTTTCTCGGGCATTGTAGCAGAAGACCCAGTGATTCCTGAGGACAAGACCCTCATTCCCTCGCCAAAGCCCAAGAATCCAGTGTTTGACAATAAGGAAAAGACTAAGGTGAAGAAGCACATTACAGTATCCGAGATTAAACGAATATTCCGGGTTCAGTACTATATTAAAGCTTAATTAAATTGTGCAATTAAATTAGTTTATTGCTTACAGTTTACAAAGCTATAATGGAACCTACAATTGAAGTGATACAACTTACAACTTCACTGGAATTGAATGACATAAATGCTAAAATAATTGCTGTTTCAAATGTGTAGCCACAAATGTGTGTTAAAATGATTTTAGTCTCAAAATGATTTACTAACCTGTTCAGGGAGGAGCTATATCCAGTTTTACCATTTTGTTGCTTTGACAACTTAAGGCCATAAAAATAATTAAAAATGGTTTTAGCTCAAATTTCAACAGAAAAGTCAATGCGAGTGCTTTTATGAAATACAATGCCTTAAGCCCCGTTCACACCAAGAACGATAACTATAAAGATAAGGATATTAGTCCACACCAGCCAAGGATATCGTCTGTTTATTCTAAGCACACTCGCATCTGCCTCTTTAAACTCTTGAGCTCATCACAGCAGGATTGATTCTGATTGGCTGTCAGTGTTTTCATCGTTCATCAGCTGGAAAAAAAATCGTTCTGAAAGTGATTACAACGATATCGCTTCTCTGTGCCTTTATCGTTATAGCTGTGGTGTGAACTGTTTTAATATTGAGAAAGATTTTTATAACTATATCTTTATCATTATCTTTATCGTTATCGTGCTTGGTGTGAATGGGCCTTTACAGTTTTGCTTTTAACCTTTTGCTTAACTTGTACTGAGCCTGGAATATTCTTTTATGGGGAACTGTTTTGACCACAGTGTGAGCCAGTACATGTCTTGTAAAGTTTTAAACCATTGTCTTTAAAAAATAAAAAATTGTCCCTGCAGCGTCTTGCAGAACTTCTTAAAAGTAAAAAGCCAGAGGATCTTCAAGAAGCCAACTGCATTATCAAAAACATGGTCAAAGAGGTGAGGATTATTGGATAATTTTATACTTATGTATTAGTATTACTAATTTAAGAGAATATATGTTAGGAAACAAATATTTTGGGGTCAGTGACAAGTAAGAAAATAATTAAAAAATCTAGTTCAAATTAGGGCTGGGCGATTTTATCGATTAAAGCCCCGTTCAGACTACACAATTTTTTTGTCGGTTACGACAGTCACTGTGTCAGATTATGTGATTTTGACTCATAAAATCTTGTGTCGTGAACAAGAAACATGTCAGACTATATGATGCTACCTGACCATTCATCGCATGCCGTCATTAACAACATGTGTGCTGTCATCAATAGCGCGGGACAAAACAGAAGGTGCTATGAGCGTAAGCAAACAATGGCTAGGAAACAGCGTGTTTTGCCCTGTCTTGTCATCAGAAAAGCCCAAAAAAGAAAGAAACCCAGACAATGGACACAAATCTGGATGGCATGAAGAGGATGGTATGGACTGTCAAAGAGAACAGTGTTTTTCACTGTGTCGCGGTAGTCCCTCATCATAAATGCAGGAGTATTGTTGCCGTAGCTCCACGAACATTTTCCTCTATTGTAAAATTACACCTAGTAGGACCGATACCATTGTCTCCCTTTCGTTTCAGCATGTTTGAAAGCTTGTGCAAAGGCGCTTCTGTGCTCCTATTGGCAAGTGTCATAGCTGTGATGGAACTTGTCGTGTACGATGGAAAAAAAATGTAACATGCTAGTCTTTGTGTTGACGTCGTGAAGCATGGCAGAGGTGTAGTGCACTATGACACACTACACGAGATGAAATGATTGAATCGTGCGTCCCGACGCCCATTGTCGTATACGAATCCCCACGACACCATACTTCAAGCAGATCATGGCAAAATCGTGTAGTCTGAATGGGGCTTAATTCGAATTTATTGTTTTGCCATGATTTTATTTTTAGAAATCAAGGAATCGCGATGTTGAATAGAAATATTACCAAATGTTAGAATTAGTCACTTTGACAATATGCCGGTGATAACCGTAAAGAGAAAAGAACGATCCAACCACATGTCGGCGCACGTGATTAACCGCTCACGTGTGATGCGCTCTGTGAAGGACCATAAATTTAGCGCTAGGCATCATTCACACAGCGCTTTTGTTTTGACAAAGATGCGACTCGGGCAGTGGAATAGGTAAAACATGCAAGAAGATGGGAGTGAACTTCTTTTAACTTGAGTGCAGTGTTTTTAGAATGGCATGAGACACTGCAAGAGCGCAACAGTCAAACACATCCATGTTTACACAGAAAAAACTATGGAAAGGGAGCGCAATCGAATAAAAAACCTGTAAAGAACTACTACTGTATCTCTGATATTTCATGTTTGCATCATGGTGACAGGCTGAAAGCTGCGCTGCAGTCCGTAACTTTTTTGTTTTGTTTTTTTTGTTTAAAAATGATCTGAAATCAATATTTGAGCAAGTACATAACCAGCCAGTGTTCAAAACTATCGCCTTCCTTTAGCCCGATTCACAACGGTTAGTTTATAATAATGTTTTCTAATTTGAGTGGTACGGGTAGGATTTCGGGGGAAATTCGAGCATGGCACTGCGTCATTACGTCACGTCTGTAAACATAAAGAAGTTGTCCCGGCTACTAGGCTATCGCATGTGAGGATCCTGCAGGTGGCCAATCGTTTATAGCCTTTTCTCACAACAGCCAGAATAATTAAATGTATCATTTTGATGGCGTATTGTAATCCAGAAAGGATTATGTGTTTATGAAACACATGTGAATTAAATTATATTCCAGTTTTAAATGTGCTTCTGATTACAGATAGTCTGGGATTACACAAGATTTGTATTTTAAAGAAAACCAGTTCGAAGGGAGCATAATTTACTTTTTGGGTAAAATAATTTCTTAATATGAAATTCGAATGGTATGACAATTAGAGATTAGACTGTGCAGGAACTGTAATCTACACACTATACTCATAGTCACGCAATGCTGATGTTGTTAACATTTAATAATTTGAGAATAAAGTATATCAATAATGATAATTTGCACCGTTTGATGTGATATGAGCTAACCAATCTTTAGATTAAATCACCATTGGTAGCACGATTTATTGTAATGCTTTTTTCCTCAGTTGGTCAGAACAAACGTGGCAGACTTGTTACTTGTTCAGATGACGGTGAAAATTCTTATTTGGCTCATATATTCCAAGAGGTAGGCTAGAATCTGTGATTGCGTAGTACAGTAAATATCCACACCGATGCGGTGACTGACTGCTACACACACTCCTCCTCAAAATATTAGATTCATTCACGCTGGAGCTGTGCCGGTGCACGACTCATGCAAGTAAGATAATTCCGCACACAGCTGCAATTGCAGGTTTTCAAACAGAGATGGCGACAAAGAGGCAAAACTTATGGACTGCAGCTTTAATAAAAAGTCTACTGGTGTTATACCTTCAGTCATTTTGAATTTGAATTACCTTGACTTTTGAGATTTTCTAAAATAATTTTACTCGTATTATTTTTAAACACATAATATGTATAAGGCAAGTTTGTACAATATGTAGTTGTAGTTTTTGCATATTTTCTGCAAAGATATTTAACAAGTGATTTGTTTAACATTTACATCATGTTGACAACTTCATGTGTGCTGCGCTTGGAATAAAATTTTCTTTAACTAGAGGGTTAATAAAGAAAAAGTAACTTGAATCATGTTGTAGTTACATTTTCAAGTTGACTTGTTAAAAATTGTAAAAACTCGAGAATCTGTCAAACATTCTGGGAAAATCGAGATTTAAATGTTTTGCAAAATCGCCCAGCCCTAGTTCAAATCATATGGGTCTGAAGAATGTTTACATTTCCAAGAAATAATAAATAAATTTAGTGACTTGCATGTAAAAAGTAATAACATTTTTCATTTAGTCACTGAACAGACATTAGTGAACACACAATGTGTAATCATTGTTAAATGTTATTAAAATATAAATATACATTTAAATATAAATGTAACTGTGTTTGGGGGAGATGCACCCCATGACATATTCATAAAATACTGTCGTCATAAATCAAAATATTGACATTTTAATAGACTTCCTGACACACAGCCATAATGGTCTGTTATATTTTTATTTTCAGGGTTTTTTCCCTGCATACCGATTTTGTGATTATGTTTTATAATAATTTGTAGTTTTAATCCAATATACTTTTCTAAGAAATAATAATACAATATTATACCAAACTATACCAAAAAAAAAAATATATATATATTTTTAATTCAGAAAACAACTTGCTCATTGTTTTTAAAAGCAAGTTTAGTGTATTTTTAAATAAATTCACATTTGTGTCATAACATTGATCATTTTGTTTACTCCCTTAATTGTTGTGCTTGAAAGAAGAATAGATTTGTCACATGGCTTATAGCCCTCTTGCTTTGCTTTCAGGATGTGGTTCTACAGCAGAAAGTTTCCCATCGTGTCAGCATCCTAGAGGAGGTGAACAACAGTGTAAAGCTCCTTAATGAAATGCTAAGTCATTTCAAAAGAGAGGAGTCAACGCAAGAAGATAAAGAACTTCTAAAGGTAAGACACCTGAGTTTAGATGTGGTCACTGCTGCAATTAAATGTGTCTGAACATGTGCAACTTGCTTTATGTTCATAGGATCTGTATAATGACTGTGACAAACTTAGAACTGCTGTCTTCAGACTTGCCACTGAGACCGATGATGATGACAGTGCCTTAGGTAATACACATTAGTAAGCAAAAACTCATTGAGGTCTTCAGCCGATAATATATTAGAAATAACTAAACTTCCACTCTTTTAGATGTGGTTTTCTATTTTTCTTTGGTGCAGGTGATATTTTGCACGCTAGTGATGATCTCTCACGAGTCATCAACTCCTATAAAAAGATTGTTGAAGGACAGAGCATTATGATTGACTTGCCAGGATCAACTGCTTCAGAACGTATGTATAATGTACTAGAATTGTTACACTTCATTACTTAATGTATTAATTAAATTGTTTTGGTATCTGAATCATCCAAAGAGCTTGCATGATTTATCAAACTGCTACCCTGAAAATGCAATTCAGTCTGAGTTCATGTTTTTAATTTGTTTAGGCACCACTGACAGAACCACTTCTGAAATTTTGATTAATTTGGCTGATTTGGACTCTGGGACCCCTTCGCCCCTTAAACATGTTTTGACATCACCTCAGCACTCTGATTCTCTACCAGCTGACCTCCTTACACTTACTCCTTTAGTTGGAGCTCAGCCTTCCTCTTCCAACACGTCCTCTGGGTCAAGTTTCCAGATCAGTCCTCCACCAAGCCAGCTTCCCAGCAGTTTTTCCTCTTCTAGATGACAAACTTGGTTCATTAGGTAAAAATGGCTTTATAGAACATTTGCAGTGTATAATTGATATTTTATTAATGTAATACATTACCGTTCAGAAGTTTGGTGTCAGTAAGATTTCCATTTCAAATAAATGCTGTTCTCCAAAATTTTTGTTCATCAAAAATTAGGGATGCACCGATACCATTTTTTCCAGTACTCACCTGATACCGATACTTTTATTTTTGGTACTTGCCGATACCGATGTTTTTATTGCATTTGTACATTTTTCAAATATTGGGTACAGAAACTAAAAGGGTATGTATAATGTTAGTTGGTTAACTTCATTTATCAAATAGATACAGTCAAACCAAAATTTATTCAGACACCTTCAACATTTCTCACATTATATTCGCTATAGTTTAGAAAATGGTAATAAAATATGACAAGAACTCAGTTACACTGTGTCAGAACAAATTCATCTTGATAATGTTAGATAATTTTGATAGAAAGGTATGTACTAGATTACAATCAACCAAAATAATTCAGACAGCTGTTAGTATGACAGTATTTACACAACTATCAATACTTTGTCGGGCAGCCCTTAGCCTTAATGACAGCCTGTAGTCTCCTGGGCATGCTGTCACCCAACTTCATGCAAACCTCAACTACAGTAGTTTTCCCAGACTCTGTCTGAATCATTTTTGGACCCAAATTTGTATCAGTTTTACTGGTAGTATTGTATTCTTCACTGTATGAAGAATTTTTGGGTATGATTTGTCACAGTTTACTTTATTTAAAAGAAAATAAATTAAAAGCATGTCCATTGTTTTTTTTTTCTGCTATACAGCAGAAAACTTTATTAGAACAGGATCATTAGACAGGATCATGTGACACTGGAGACTGTATGTAATAGCTGCTGAAAATTGAGCTTTGGCATTACAGAAAAAAATACAAACCCAATTCCAAAAAAGTTGGGACACTGTACAAATTGTGAGTAAAAAAGGAATGGAATAATTTACAAATCTCATAAACTTATATTTTATTCACAATAGAATATAGATAACATATCAAATGTTGAAAGTGAGACATTTTGAAATGTCATGCCAAATATTGGCTCATTTTGGATTTCATGAGAGCTACACATTCCAAAAAAGTTGGGACAGGTAGCAATAAGAGGCCGGAAAAGTTAAATGTACATATAAGGAACAGCTGGAAGACCAATTTGCAACTTATTAGGTCAATTGGCAACATAATTGGGTATAAAAAGAGCCTCTCAGAGTAGCAGTGTCTCTCAGAAGTCAAGATGGGCAGAGGATCACCAATTCCCCCAATGCTGCAGCGAAAAATAGTGGAGCAATATCAGAAAGGAGTTTCTCAGAGAAAAATTGCAAAGAGTTTGAAGTTATCATCATCTACAGTGCATAATATCATCCAAAGATTCAGAGAATCTGGAACAATCTCTGTGCGTAAGGGTCAAGGCCGGAAAACCATACTGGATGCCCGTGATCTTCGGGCCCTTAGACGGCACTGCATCACATACAGGAATGCTACTGTAATGGAAATCACAACATGGGCTCAGGAATACTTCCAGAAAACATCGTCGGTGAACACAATCCACCGTGCCATTCGCCGTTGCCAGCTAAAACTCTATAGGTCAAAAAACAAGCCATATCTAAACATGATCCAGAAGCGCAGGCGTTTTCTCTGGGCCAAGGCTCATTTAAAATGGACTGTGGCAAAGTGGAAAACTGTTCTGTGGTCAGACGAATCAAAATTTGAAGTTCTTTTTGGAAAACTGGGACGCCATGTCATCCGGACTAAAGAGGACAAGGACAACCCAAATTGTTATCAGCGCTCCGTTCAGAAGCCTGCATCTCTGATGGTATGGGGTTGCATGAGTGCGTGTGGCATGGGCAGCTTACACATCTGGAAAGGCACCATCAATGCTGAAAGGTATATCCAAGTTCTAGAACAACATATGCTCCCATCCAGACGTCGTCTCTTTCAGGGAGGACCTTGCATTTTCCAACATGACAATGCCAGACCACATACTGCATCAATTACAACATCATGGCTGCGTAGAAGAAGGATCCGGGTACTGAAATGGCCAGCCTGCAGTCCAGATCTTTCACCCATAGAAAACATTTGGCGCATCATAAAGAGGAAGATGTGTCAAAAAGAAGACCTAAGACAGTTGAGCAACTAGAAGCCTGTATTAGACAAGAATGGGACAACATTCCTATTCCTAAACTTGAGCAACTTGTCTCCTCAGTCCCCAGACGTTTGCAGACTGTTATAAAAAGAAGAGGGGATGCCACACAGTGGTAAACATGGCCTTGTCCCAACTTTTTTGAGATGTGTTGATGCCATAAAATTTAAAATCAACTTATTTTTCCCTTAAAATGATACATTTTCTCAGTTTAAACATATGATATGTCGTCTATGTTGTATTCTGAATAAAATATTGAAATTTGAAACTTCCCCATCATTGCATTCTGTTTTTATTCACAATTTGTACAGTGTCCCAACTTTTTTGGAATCGGGTTTGTACAATTTAGAATGTTAAAATAGAAAACAGTATCTAGTTTACATTTATTTTAAGAGTTTTATATAAGAATGAGTTTAAATTCAATAAGTATCAAACAGTCACCCAGGCTTCATTTTTTGGTTTAATACAGACTTTAAAATATTTAAAATGAATGCTTCAAAATGACTACTTTTCAGACCTTACTAATCTGGACTCAAACTCAAGCAAGTCGGCAGAAAGGAATACAAAAGAAGCTCAAAGCAATCAGTGGATTTCTTCACAAGTAAGATTACAAGAGTGCTGGATATATAAGTTAAATATGCTTAGAAAATCTGTATCTTACGATATTTTATATGTACTTATACAATTATTATTATTATTTTGTGACAGACTTCCAAATCAGTGATTGAACTACTCTGCAGCGCTGCTCCCCTACAGCCTCTCACCTCAACAGCACCACCTGCCTCTGAAGCTACCTCAATCTTTGAAGACTCCCTCCAGCAGAGCTGCAAAGATTTTGCCATGCTGGACTTGGACAAGGCTAGGTAGTGAGAGGATTAAATAAAATAAAGTAGAAGTAGTATTGATAAAACGAAAAAGCATTGTGGTTTTCAGAATCAGAAAGGTTCATTACACTTTGAGCAACCATTTTCAACTATGATAATGATGAAAAGAGGTTTCTTGAGCATAGCAATCAGCATAATAAATTATTTCTGAAGGATGTTACACTGAAGACTGGAGTAATGGCTGGTGAAAATTCAGCTTTCTTATCACAGGAATAAATACATTTTGAAATAAATTCTAGTGTGTTGGATTGATGTAATTGGTAAATGCAAGTTGTTCACAAATGAAGCAGTTTAATATTAGCATTCATACATGGAAGTAAAGGGGCACAGCTTACACACTATTATTAGAGCCTTTAATTATGAATCAAAGCTGGTGGTGCAATGCCTCATTTCTTTTAAACACAACTAATTGTTTGTTTTTATTCTGTATGAAGCAGCCAGTCCAATTATTCAAGCTTGGGTAGCAGAGAACTTAGAGCTGGGGAAGAGAACATCCATCCTGCATTAACCACATTGAGTTTGCCCGCTGGAATAACACCAGTCCCTTCTGCTTTAACCTCTGCCAAACCTCAGAGCTTTGCGCCAGACAGCCCTCTCTTCAGATCCCTCTCTCCAACCTGGCCCACCAGTCAGTCACCCTCAGGCTCGGATATCTCCCTGACCAGTGTCTTTGTCCAACTGGAGGCCATTAAACCAAGTAAGGCCAATAAATAAATGTGGATGCTGTTGATTAAAGGTTCCTTTTGTTCTGATATTAGAGAACCATATCAGGTATTCCAGATTAATTACTTGCCTGTTTGGCTTAGTACGGTGTGTTTTTTTACTTTTATATTTTCACAGGTAAGGAGGGTCCAGTGACAGCCTACGATAAGGATGGTGTTCGCGTGTTGTTGCACTTTGCTTCTGACCACCCGCTTGGTCGCCCTGATGTTCTCGTGATTGTGGTGTCAATGCTGAACACAGCACCTCTGTTGGTGAGGAACATAGTGCTTCAGGCTGCTGTGCCAAAGGTGAGAGGGAACAGAATGTATTTTTTAATGTTTTACTGAAGGTTTAACAATTAATAGTTTTCCATATATCATTTAAATCGATCCGAACAGTACACAGTTACTGTTTTGTAATAAACAAGCATTTTTACTCTATGGATTTTGCAGTTCTGAGTAGCTTTTGATTTCATGTTTGCAGTTCATTTATTTTTGACTTTGTTACCTCTCTAGTTTGTGATTGACAGTCTATGAGAGTGAAGCTGCAGCCCCCTTCTGGAACAGAAATGGCGCCTTTTAACCCCTTCATGCCCCCCCAGTTCCATCACTCAGATCATGCTGCTGGCTAACCCACTGAAGGTGAAGAAAAAAACACTTGTTTACTTTGCTATGAAAATGCTATCAAAAAACAAATTTCACAAATGAGGACATCCTCAAAGTTGGTTTTGCTAGATTTAGCTTACTTCTGGGTGCAAATTTGTCCTCAAAAAGACACTTGTCTCAGCATTATCAAGACATTTATTAAAGAAGTAACTTAAAGGCACAATATGTAAGATTTTTTTATTAAAATATCCAAAAACCACTAGAACGGTGTTATATATTTTGCTGACTTGGTGTACTTGCATTATCCCAAATATTTCGAAGAATGTTTAAATCCAGAGAAATAAGCGATTTTAACTAGTGACACAGACCGTGTCCATAGTGTCATTGTGTCGCCTGCCTATGACGTCATACACCCTCAATTTCCGGTTTTGTTTTGTAGAAAACATGGAAACACCAAAGACGCTTTAATATGTTGTGCTTTTTATTAGACAGGTGACGACTGCACAGAGTAGCATTATAACAGAACTTTCAAACGTATCTAGTATGATAAAACAGCGCTGCTTTACCCCACATACGCACGACCGGAAGGAACGGAAGGGCCAAAGTGTGGCATAATAAAAGCACCGCTACTTTCGAGCCATGTGTCACTCTCGTCTCTCATTAGCAATTGCTTCAGCGGCCTCGTTTAGCATAGACGGCTTTCCGCCTCACTCTGCTTCATACTACGATGTTAATAAATCTTTAATACATTAGCTCATCCATGAACATGATTTCTGCCTGAGTCTCATCAGATTGCGTCAGCTGTGGGGATGAAGACGACAACTCCCATGATTCCACACTCAGTCACGGCATCATCAAACTACGCCTTTTTTTCTTTTGAATACGCTCTCTAGTGGTGAAGACTTACATATTGTACCTTTTAATGTCACTGCATTTGTTTTATGTCTGTTCATACCTGTCAACATTTGGGTACCAAAATACGGGAAGGGGGGCGGAGTCAAAAGTAACAAGTTTTATATTATATTATTATTTTTATATTAATTTAAACAATTATTATCTAACAATTGTTCATTTAGTAACATAAATATATCTTAGTGTAGGCTATATCTTTAGAGTTTTATAATTCATTATCTTCTTGTCGATCCACCAGTTCACATTTACAACTTCATGTTTTCTGCATAAAAATAAGAGTCGTTTTTGTCTTTGGTCTAAACAAAGAGCAAAAGGGCTTATTGAAAAATGCAAATTCATTCTCTGCCAGCAGGTGGCACATTTTGCCAGGAATATAGCCGTTTCCCTGGTAACTTCAGTAAACAAAGCAGGGCAGCACCTGACTTTGAAACTTGCGGCTCATATTTAATCAATTAAATAGCCTTTTGAAGTGTAAGCTATATCTCATTATACATGTAAATATACATTTAAATTTACATGTATATTTAGTTTTTTTTCACTGGAGCACCACCTGAGACTTCTCCTCCCATTTCTACCAGTGATCCTTGTTTCCTTGACGTGGTACTACCTGTGCACATATCAGCATCACTGGGCTGTAGGTTGCCAAGTTGAGGGGACAAATGGGTTGAAATTGGTATGTGTCGATCGTGTGAGAAAGATGCGTTTCACACCAGATCTGGCAACTGGATAACCTTGGAATTTGTTGTCGTGATTATTCATATAATGAGGTTTGGCCCATACAAATTACAGGAGTTTTACCGGAAGCAAACGTAGCAAACATATAAAATACGTCCAGTGGGATTTTGTTTTTATAGAAAGATTTAAAATACGGGATAATTTCGGGAAAATATTTAAACGGGATGATAGCGGGATAGAATGGTAAAATATGGGAAAAACTGGAGGGTTGACGGGTATGTGTCTGTTGCCTACTGTAGAAGTAAAAATGGGTCATTTTCAAAAAATACTGCCTTTCTGATATAGCAAGGTTCAGTTTTAATCATAATAAACAATTTGACTTGTGTCCCTTTGTCCAAATGTTAAGTAAAATAAAATAAGTGTACTAACACCTATTATGTTCTCACTATACAGGGCTCCAGACTGCAACGAAATTGGCGTTTACTGTTTCTCATATGCAACAGAAATGGCAGCATGAATTTCCATTAATAATTTATATTATTAATTATATTGTTTTCTCTTTTGCAAACTTGTTAGACCTTACACTAACCTAAGAAAACTAAATAAATCAAGAAATGAGGACAAGGGTTTTGTGTAAAACAAAATAGGGTTAAGGGAAATGCTTGTCACCATATTTTGAGAATGACTAAATTGCTAAACTCAGCAATATTTGGCACGAGTTAGATTAACTTTTGCTAGTGTTATATATCAAGCAATTACTTGTGTGCTTACATGATACAATTTATATGATAAACTAAATGATTATGTTAAATACATAATGTTAAAAAGTTATTTATTTATTTTTTCAGGAGAAAGTGAGAATGAGGTACAAGTTGACATTCATCCTTGGAGATCGACAGGTCACAGAGTCTGGAGAGATAGACAAGTTCCCTCCAGTGGAAAGATGGGGTCATTTATAGCTGTGTAAGCGTTAATACTCATGAAGACAAATAAAAAAAACAGTGTGTATGTGCATGGATGAGCCGTCAGCAGTGTCACAAAGAGATTTTATGTCCAGGACTTTACCTTTGACACGCTGGGTGATAAACCCAATCTCTGAGTAATCCCACAAATGTCTTGATGTATTGGTCTTGGTCATTAGGTGCTGTTGTTATTAATATAAATATGTTGCCTATGAGTGTTTGAGTCATAATTTAATTGTTAGCCACCACTAAACTATTCAACTCATACCTCACCCTGAATGCAGTGGAGGGTTAATGTGATAGCACTGGACATGTTACATCTTTTCTTTCAATCCGTTTCCCTTGATGTGATGCATCAGTTGTGTTTTTGTGCTTTGTGAATTCTATGGATGTTCTTACTGAGTTTTACATATTTATTTCATTACTATTGATCAGATTTGTGGTGTTTGACATGGCTGGCCTCAATGGTTTAAAGCCCAGTTTAATTTGTTTTACATCAGATAACATTGTCACACAAAATGGTGCAATGCATACTTTGAATTCTGTGTTTTTGGATGTATGCAAAGTATCGTGTTCACTTTATTTCCTTTTTTACACCTCTGGAAGGAATCACTTATATTTTCTGATTTCTGTCTTTATGTATATAATTGGACAGGAAATTTTGATGTTTTAAAAAGACAAACTTTACATTTTGGGGTTATTGAAGATGCCATTATTTATATTATAAACTTTGACTGTTAAAAGTTGTGTTTGCAGTGTGGTCTTATGGAAGGAATGAAAGCCTTTGCCCCCTTCTCTTAATTTGTTTTTTAATGGCTTTTTTTTTTTACGGCAGGCTGGATGTGTCTAGTAGTGTATTTTACTGAATGATTGTGTGTGTGTGTGTGTGAGAGAGAGAGAGAGATGGGGAAAAAAATCATATAAATGAAACTGACTTTCTAAATTATTTCTGAGAAGAGCTTCATAAATCTTCCGATGATGCTGTTCTTTTTAGATTTTAAAGGAAAATCTTCAATTGAATGCAATTTATACTGTTTTAAAGACAAATAAATATATTGTTTTGAACAATTCTATGAATTTTACAGTGGTATAATGTGTCTGCTGGCTTTTTTTAGTTTTGCCCAAATTACGTACACTCAACTTAGCTGCTAAAATGCAGCTGGTGACATTCCTCCCTAATTTTGTCTGTCTATAAAGGTAACAGGGAGGATAAGGGTCAGTAATGGGACTCCGGAAATGGACCCTTATAAATGTCGTCACGTCCGGTGGCATTACGCGGGTATCGTGGCTGCGTCCGAAATCGCATACTGCTTAGTACTACATTTGAATTTGAACGTACTACTCGCCCATTAAAAAAGTACGTTCTATATAGTATGAATGCGAGTAGTATGAATGGAATTCGGACATACTACATCCGCCATGTTGACGTTGTCACGTGACATGCGTCTCCACAACAGCGCCTACATTTAAAG
>NW_015505931.1:231700-233093 GCF_001515645.1 Sinocyclocheilus grahami
GTTTCAGGATAGCAACTAAACTCGATAAAGAAGACGGTGATGTACAGGTGAATTCACTATTGTATGCGATGGGCAGACAGGCTGAACCTATATTCAGCACATTTACGTTTTCCGCGGAGGAAGAAAATGATTACTACAACGCAGTAGTTAAAAGGTTTGATGAACATTTCGTGCCCAAACACAACCTGATTCACGACCGCGCTTGTTTTCACAAAAGGAGTCAACGAAGCAATGAAAGTGTCAAAGCATTCGTTAGGAGTTTATACGAACTGGCAGAGTTTTGGAATTCGGTGCTACTAAAGATGAGCAGATTCGCGATCGTATCGTGATTGGAATAGCAGATAGCAACGTGTCTGAAAAGATGCAGTTAGACCCCGACTTGACGCTGGAGAAAGCGATACAGATTGGTCGCCAGTCAGAGCTGATTAAAACACAAAGCGCTGATATTTGAGGTGCGTGTGATGTAAGTGAAGTAGGCTATAAGTCTAAACACACTAAACAATTAAAGAAACACACAGGAGGTAAATACAAAAAATCCTGACACTAAACAAAGAGATGAAAGTAACAAAGTGACCTGTACAAGATGCGCACGTGTGCACGAATATGGGGCCTGTCCTGCCTGAGGGAAACGATGCGCAAGTGTAACAAAACAGGCCATTTCGAGGTCGCTTGTAAAACAAAGACTGTAAAAGAAGTGACCAGTGATACAAAAGATGATGAAACAAGAGAAACGTGGTTTCTGGGGTCAGTTTCAGATGATGCTAATGAGGATGAGTGGCATGTGAAGTTACCAATGCAGGGGACTACTGTAAAGTTCAAGATTGATACTGGAGCATATATCACAGTCATGTCTGAGCAAACATTTCTGAAACTCCCAAATCTCCCTCATCTTACAAAAACACTCGCAGACATCAGGAGTCCAGGCGGCAAACTGGGTTGTATTGGTAAATTCTTAGCATATACAGAAAGAAAAGGACAAAATCTCAGTTTCTGGACCTATGTAGTTAAAGGGCCATACAAAAGATTCAGATCTCCAGTCAGTTTGCAAGTTCATCCGCCAAGGTTGGCCCAGTCAGACGTCTCAATTGACAAACACACTGCACGGGTTTCATGCAGCTAGAGCTCACCTTTCTGAAATAGATGGACTTTTGCTGTATGAGGACAGAGTTGTGATTCCTGGTTCACAGAGACTGGAGGTGTTACGTCAGCTTCACACAGGTCATCAGGGCCTCACGAAGTGCAGGGAGAGGGCTAATATGTCAGTGTGGTGGCCTGGAATAGGCAGGGACATCACAAAAACAATAGAGACATGTGAGTTCTGTCAAGTCTACAAGTCGACACAAAAGAGAGAGCCTCTGATGGTTACATCTCTTCCCGATGGGCCATGGCAAAA
>NW_015505931.1:233219-247338 GCF_001515645.1 Sinocyclocheilus grahami
GAACGATAAAACACTGACAGCCAATCAGAATCAATCCTGCTGTAACGAGCGCAAGAATTTAAAGCGGCAGACGCGCGTGCCGTTAATATCGTTATCTTTATAGTTATCGTTCTTGGTGTGAACGGGGCTTAACACTTTCTATTCTATTTTAATTCTACTTTATCTATATTTATCTTTTTTATTCTTTATTTAAAAACAACAAAAAACAAAAACTAGCTTTCTATTTTTTCTATTCTATCTACTTGTTTTTCTTTGTGTGTGTGTGTGTGTATATATATACATACAGCTTCACACAGGTCATCAGGGCCTCACAAAGTGCAGGGAGAGGGCTAATATGTCAGTGTGGTGGCCTGGAATAGGCAGGGACGGATTATATATATATATTACTGCGTTAGGCTAACCGAGACTTGTCATTTGCATTTATATATTGTTGCTCTTTTGTTAGATTGGACTGCTTTTGTTGTCCTCATTTGTAAGTCGCTTTGGATAAAAGCGTCTGCTAAATGACTAAATGTAAATGTACTCATGATGACCAATATTGACTAGCCTACAACTTGGATAAGATTCCTAAAAGTTTCGCACCTACAGCACACATTACAGACATTGATGCACAAATGCGGATATGTTCTACATGTCTACAGTATAAAGAATGTATAAACCAGTCTTATAAACTCCTTGATTTCGCTTAAGAAACTTTAAATATAATATGCATGCACAATAAACTATTGTAAAATTCATTTACATCACTCGACAGAAAGGTTTTTGCAGGTTTTAATAAAATTAAATTAATAACAGTCATAAACAAGCATATTTCCAGTACGCGCCTCAGGCTTGCACAGTATCGTCAACTCACTCATCAGAATCTTCGGTAATCCTCGGCAAACTTTGCCACGGCTCATTCGGTTCTTGTTGAGTCCTCGGTAATCCTCGGCAAACTTCGACAGTTGGTTGAACACGGCTCATTCGGTTCTTGTTGAGTCCTCGGTAATCCTCGGCAAACTTCGACAGTTGGTTGAACACGGCTCATTCGGTTCTTGTTGAGTCCTCGGTAATCCTCGGCAAACTTCGACAGTTGGTTGAACACGGCTCATTCGGTTCTTGTTGAGTCCTCGGTAATCCTCGGCAAACTTCGACAGTTGGTTGAACACGGCTCATTCGGTTCTTGTTGAGTCCTCGGTAATCCTCGGCAAACTTCGACAGTTGGTTGAACACGGCTCATTCGGTTCTTGTTGAGTCCTCGGTAATCCTCGGCAAACTTCGACAGTTGGTTGAACCGGCTCATTCGGTTCTTTTTGAGTTGGACGTGCAACTTCGGCTGTGCGTCCTGCGTCATCAACCCGGAACTAAAGTTCGATTCAGTTCGATTTTAAACCGGCTCAACCGGTTACTTCATGAGAACCGGCTCAAAAGAACGATTCGTTCAAGAACCTAACATCACTCAGTCAGACAGTCATGGCAGACGAGAAGCCAAAGGTGCGTGTGTATGGGTTTTTATAAATGTTCGAATAAGCACGATAATTCATTGGTAACGTTAACGTTATATGATTAATGGGTACCATTTATAAGGAAAACAATTTTCCCCTCTCATTTATTATTAATTGTCTGTCATTTATTAAATATTGTTATGGTCTTTCATAAAGATAACACGCTAATTATCTAGTTCGCTAATGTGGCTCGCACCTCATACAAAAGGCAAATGATAAGACAAAACTTACAGTGAAGCACTGTGCCAATGGGGTCAACTGCGACTGTTCGCGCGCAAAGCGCTGGTCTCTTTCGGTGCATTTATTTCAACGTGCGTTGATTTGTAACGGATTCATTTTGTGGTTTTGCAGTGTATGATAAGGCGTGTTCCGATTTACACGAGTTTCTTTGTGTTTTAACTGCATCATAGCCATTTTATTTAATTTAAATTATTAGTTTTGTTTTTAGACTTTAATATTTGAAAAAAAGTTCTGCATCCCTGGAGTATTATGGGAGTCTCAGCTGTTTGCTTTATTGACAGACAAACTCTACTACTGTATTATGTGCTGTAAACAAATCACTTAATTTGAAACCTTATCAGTGTTGTGGTGCCACTATCATGTGGAACTGTGGGTTTATTTCTGTTCTATTGTTCAAAGCATGCATCTCTTTATTACTTTATTAAATGGCTTAGACCAGGGGTGTCCAACCTAGGTTCTGGAGGGCCACTGTCCTGCAGAGTTTAGCTCCAACCCGAATTAAAGGGATAGTTCACCCAAAAATGCAAATTGGATGTTTATCTGCTTAGCCCCAGGTAGTGTTGTCACGGTACCAGAATTTCAGTATTCGGTACCAATACCAGTGAAAATCCACGATTCTCGGTACCAATTTTGGTACCAAAGCAAAACACAAAAACATGCTAATTAAAAAATTTGACTATACTTTCATTTAATCCAAACTGTGTACATATTTAATTTTAAAGGGCTTTTGAAAACCTAGAGTTATTCAGCCAAGAATAAAAACAAAGTTAGCTTAAAAAAAAAATAAAAAAAAAAGGCCAGAACTGCTTTTCTGACAGATATGTTAACCATTTGTACATTCTCTAAACACGCATATTTTAGATTCACAATTCATTTAAAAGTCTCTGGTGTGTAAATATAGTAATTACCATGTCCTCCAGTTTTTTTTTTTACCCTAATACAAGTTATGCTGGGCTCACAAACTAGCATTACAGGCAAGATGAAATGAAAATGACCAGTGTTGGGAAGGTTACTTTGGAAATGTAGTAGGTTACAGATTACAAGTTAACCTATTTAAAATGTAATAGTAGTGTAACTTTTTCAATTACTTTACTTTTGATTACTTTTCTAAATTTCTAATGAATGTTTATTTGCAACTGTTAATCATTTTCAAACATTTACACCATGCAGGGTTAACTTTGACCAGACCAGACTTTCAAAATCCTTCATCACTTGAATTAAGATGATCAAATTTGAACACATCCACCACAAAATCAGACTTTAGTACTGCCTTTTACTTTGAGATTGATCTGAAGTTCAATGCAGATTTAAAATCATAAGAAATAGTTAATAGATAAGAAATCTTTGCATAACTACTTGAGACAATGCATCCAACAATGGTTTGGAAAAAATAGTTAATTAAAAAAATAATAAATAAAAGCATATACATCAACTCAAATACGGTTATCTAATAAGCATGTGTCCTATTCTGTGTACTAAACTCCTGAAACACTGGTGTTTTTTTGAAACATTGTTGTCTCTTTGTATATGATATGACGATAGTTTTCTCAAAATAAGTAAAATGCTCATGAAGTGACTCAGAGCAGCTCTAGAGATTTTGTTTATGTACTCATATATTGAGGCGGCAAAGGCTGAAAACACCGCGAGCTTCAGTAGGCCTGTGTGTAGTAAATGAAACCGCATGTCTGCGCCATTAATTTCCACGCGGGGCGGACTGGGAAAAAAAAAAAGAACCAGGTTGACCGGGTACTTTGTACCACCGGTACTTTAAAAAAAAACCTGGTACTGTAATGTTTTCATTTTTTTAGTACCGACTTGGTACCGAAGTACCGGGTCTTTTGACAACACTACCCCCAGGGCATCCAAAATGTAGGTGAGTTTGTTTCTTCAGTAGAACACAAACTAAGATTTTCAACTCAAACCGATGCAGTCTGTCAGTTATATAATGGCAGTCAATGGGCTCTACGGCTTTGAGAGTAAAATAAAAAAAATATGTAAGTATATATGTAAGTATACTGTATATCGTATATCGTAGTAATAAATATAATTTATTACAGCAATGATATTTTGTTTTCTTTTTAATTTATACACATTAAATATTACATATATGTATGTAATAAAATGTGTATTTCCATTACAGGTTTAGGTCTTAAATTTCATATAAGGTGGTATTTAAAAGGTCTTAAAAAGTCTTAAATTTAACTTGTTCATATCTGCAGAAACCCTGAGCATGAGAAAATGGTTGAAAATGATCTAAAAAGCTGTTGTTGTTTTTTTGGATTGAAGTGTCATAAATGACTGTCATGTTATTCTAAAATTCGTCATAATCAGTCCTCACTTTATACTCTCATCCACAGATGGCTTGTTTTGGCCACAGGAATGGGTGATTTTACGGCTTGATAAATAAAAGCAGCATGGCACAAAGTTTCATGTGCTTGTCTCCTAATTAGGACCTGAAATAGATACATATTAACTCTGCTCATTAAAACAAAGAAAGGCAATGGCAGGAGAATTTTATGTGCTAACAGTGGGAAACTCTGTATATTTGTGCAGTGTGCACATGTCAAAAGGGCAAACCTGATATTGAAGCTAACACATAAATATTTAGCTATCATGTAAACACTCTTTTTGAATTCATCAATCAGAATGATTTAATTCCAATTGAAACAAAAAGTGCCCAATGTAAACAACCACTGAGTGTTGTTTTTAAGACAGGGGCATCCAACCCTGGTCCTGGAGAGCTACGGTCCTGCAGATTTCAGTTAATTCCAATTAATGAGACTGACACACCAGCTCAGGTACAGTTCACTGATATGACCAGTTCTGCATGTCACAATCCTTTTAGTATGCAATAAAGTCTGATATATTTATTTATTTATTTCTAGTTAGAAATGGAGAATGAGGATACAATTGATGTATTTCAGCAACAGACAGGGGACCTGATGTAAATAACAACTACCTCTGCCTTCCATCACCGCAGTCCTCCCTGTTTCCTATTTTTTTTTTATTTTATTCTAAATTTAGGCTGACCTCTCTTCACATTGCCAAAAGCTTGCCTGAAATGCCCACCAGCTCTCGCAAATCAGATGAATGATGTTGTAAACGTATTCATTTATTTCATCAGATGTGAACTTAAGAGTGTCGAGACTAAAATACTTTTGATCAGTGATCAGATATTTTTTTTGGGGGGGGGGAGGGGTTAATAGATAGAATTACAGTCAGTGTCAGTGCTGAAGTACTGTTTTGTTTGCTCTGAAGCCATTGGGCTTTTATATATATGTTTTATATGTTTATGTATTTCTCTTTTGTACTCCGGACAGTTTTATTCAGTATCTTGTGTTGTGAATTGAAATGTTTGAATTGTGAATTGAAATTTTGTTGGAGTAAAACACTTTTATAACTCGTTTATTATTTTCCTTAATGGTACAGCAGTTGTGGTTTACAAGTTGCAGAATCTGCAAAATGTAACAAAATAAGAGGGCTCATGAAAAATTCTGATTCAGTGTTGCAATAAATAAGCTATCACAAAACAAATCATTACATGTAGTCCACAAAACTAAATTGCTTGAAAAAATGTGCATGTTTTTTTCAAGCAGTGGAAATGTTGGATTATTTTGATTCTTCATTACTTAAATATTACCCAAAAGATAGAATAAATACAATTTACCCTGATCATCGTGTTCTTGAGCATTAGTGAATGTTTGCTTATTTTGTATAGTTTTGTATGTGTCCTTAAGTTGTCGACAGGTTTTATTCTAAATTTACGACCGCAGCTGTATTTTCACAAAACCAGTTTGCTGTCTGGCGCCGCTCCAGTGGCGAATCTGCAGAAGTGCAGCAATAATCGCGTCTAATGGGCGTGTACTGGAGCGCAGATTCCGCACCGAGAGACTGATGACCTGAGCGGGAAACGCTCACTGTGGCTTGATGACAATAATCTGTCAAATATATATAGTTTGGGAGAAGCCGTGAACAGAAGTTTTGGGGGTTCAAAATGACGACCACCACCACTTTTCAAGGCATGGACCCGACCGCGAGGAGCAGCTCCAGGTGCTGATAGATGTCTGTAGGAAGATAACAATGCTCAAGCGCTTTAGGTTGTAGTAAACAGCAAATTATTTAACCGTTGTAATGTCTAAAGACGTTATTTGAGATGTAATATCACTGACTAAATGACTTATTATTGGTGTAAAAACGAGTGGCGATGCTAATGAGAACTATCTTGGGCACAAATACTGCGTTTTGGGGATAAAATGTTACACACTAGATCAAAGGCAAAGTTTACTGGATTTTCCGGTTTTTAAAATGCCAGTTTTGTTGTAACAGTATGTGCATCCTCCGGCAGTGTCTGAAAATCTTGTTAGCTGCCTATCTAACGTTAGACGTCTTTTGAGGGATACCAGAAACGCGTGCTGAATTTTTGAGGCATCACTGTCTCTTTTCAAGTCTGCTAAATGCATATTTTAATGCTCCAAAATGCTGTCTAAGCAGGCAGCTCGCTTGGCTTTGTGACACGGCCTTTGACTGCAGCATCTACAAAAGGACATAACTGATGAGGAACTAGTACAGCTTCTTCAATGCATTCCATCAATTGTTTGTAAATGTGAAACCGGTCCCTCTCCAGACTTTCAGAGTACGGGAGGATGCTTGAGAGCATGTGTGTGTATTTAAGGTTGGGTGCGGTTCAGTAGGTGTAGTAGAGAATTGTATTATGCTCATTAACTGAATGCACTAATGACCTGCAGATATTCTTCGTCGTTTCTCCAATAGACTGCTGGAGGGAGATGTACTTCAGCATGCTGTTTCAGCTCAGTTCATTGAAGCTTTATTGGCACGAATGTATGAGACATTAAGTATGAGAATTGTTTTGATTTACAGAATATAATTAAGCTAATAAAGCAAATTAAATCAAACAATACTTGTACCTGAGGAATTAGGATATATTTGCATTATATATAGGCTTATTTGTATCTGTTGTGAAACACGTTTTTCTTCACAATTATATTTGGATGAAAAGATGCTTAACCCCCTACCCAAACTAATCTTATTTTCTCTCTACTAAAGCCTACTTTTTTTTTTAAAGGTGCACTAAGTAATTTTACTCAACATTCTATCCCTAAAGGAAATAAAAGGGCCTTTGAGAATTATATGGTCATAATTTAAGGTAAAGTAATATGATGCGCATTGCTCACATGAGATGGAGACTCCAGTTTATTTAATAAAAAGCTGGGTCATTCTTTTGGATTGATATTGCCAAAAAAACAATGCGATATGCTATGTTAGGGTATGTGTGAATTATATTCTAGTATTGGAGTATTGGCTTAAATTATACTACAAATCTGTATATTTTTAGTCCTTAGAAGCCAAACATAAAAGCTGACAGGGAATGAACAGGAAACCATAATCAAAAGCAATGAACTTTTAAAAATAAAATACAGTGGGTACGGAAAGTATTCAGACCCCCTTAAATTTTTCACTCTCATATTTTGTTGTATCTTAATGTGTCTTTGTTTACCATCCCAGAGTGCTGCGTCCACCAGGTGGAGGTTCAAACATCTGCTTTGGCACAGATGAAGAGAAACCTGTGAAGAAAAACAAAATGGCATCTAGTATATTTGCCGAACCTGAGGACCCTCATGCCTATCGAAGGAACAATCCACCAAGTGCTGATTTTTTTATTATTATTATTATTATATATATATATGTATATGTATATGTGTGTGTGTGTGTGTGTGTGACCCTGGACCACAAAACCAGTCTTAAGTCGCTGGGGTATTTGTAGCAATAGCCAAAAATACATTGTATGGGTCAAAATGATTGATTTTTCTTTTATGCCAGAAATCATTAGAACATTAAGTAAAGATCATGTTCCATGAATATATTTTGTAAATTTCCTACTGTAAATATATCAAAACTTAATTTTTGATTAGTAATATGCATTGCTAAGAACTTCATTTGGACAACTTTAAAGGTGATTTTCTCAATATTTAGATTTTTTTTTGCACCCTCCAATTCCAGATTTTCAAATTGTTGGCCAAATATTGTCATATCCTAACAAACCATACATCAATGGAAACCTTATTTATTCAGCATTTAGATGATGTATAAATCTCAATTTGGAAAAATGTACCCTTATGGTTTTGTGGTCCATGGTCACACACACACACACACATATATATATATATATATATAAAAAATTTTTTTTTGAGTGATATATAATCATTTACCTTTTTAATAGCATACTTCTAGGCAGTGTCTTTCCCTTGCCTTTTAAGATGGCTAAACCTTAGAGAAGATGGATGATAAATATTTTAATGGTTGTATATGTGTATGCGCTGCTTCAAATCTCATACTTTTTAGAGATAAATGACTGGCAACTTAGGCATGTGTGATATTGAGCAACCACATACTGTTTCAGTTCCACATTTAAAAACTTGCTAGGTCTTACTAATTCTTAAACACAAAAGACTGCACAATGTGCTTAAAATGCTGAATCTCAGCTCATTTTTGCTTGGGGTTTTTTTAATGTAAATTTTGTAACAGGTTTACAGGTTGCCATGTGAGATAAGAAATTCAGGTCTTTTCATGTGCTTTTCTAAAAACACTGCCTGACAATAACATTTGTTATTTGCAACTAAAAAGCATGCAGTTTGCAGTATAGCTGTCTTGTAATAGTTACTGAAGTGTATTAGTGTATTTTATGCATAACAATGAGCAAAATACAACTTTTAGTCTGAACATTTGAGCTGTAGCTATTCACTGTTGTTCATAACCTCAGTACACAAGAACATTCATTTGTTTTAAAGGTGGGAAGCCTACAGGTGTGTTGTGTGGAGAGCCATCTGCCCCTCTCAGAAGATGTACTGCTCAACCCGCCAACCAAAGTAACACCACAGTCGAAAATAATGTACCTGTGGTAAGATATGGAAACAATTTCATTACTGAGTGAAAACAAACTTGACCTTGGATAGACTGACTTATGACCTTTTTGTAAAAATTATTGCTGAGATTGTGCTTTATTTTTGCACAGAATGGTGAGGGAAACTCAATCACTGTTGGTGAGTGTTCTGACTCATATTTGCATCAATGACATCACACTTTTTTTCTTGGATTACGTGAATGCACATCTTGAGCATGTTTTCTAATAGTTTTTATTTCATATCATTTTTGGAGGGCATAAAGAAAAAATCATGTGGGTAAACTAACATGCAGAAGCATGCATGCGGACGCTTTTCTCTTAAAATATCCATTAATTTGATCTTTTTATGACAAAGCAAGGCTAGTTCAGGTTGTACAATGTCACTCCTCAAGAATAATAATACTAATATAATAATATTATTTATAAATAAATATTGTATGTCATTTGCAAAAAAAAACTTTATTAAACATATAAATATTGAAAAACATAATTGAAAATAATAATAAAGATGTGTACACCTGTATTCAAGGTTCAACATGAATACAATGAGTACATACAGTTGGGCACATGTGCTAGATGTTTCCAATATTTTTTGGATCATTTTCACTTTAGGCTGGAATACACTACACAACTTTTGCCCCGATTTCCCCCCTATTTACACTGAACAAAATTATAAACGCAACACTTTTGTTTTTGCCCCCATTTTTCATGAGCTGAACTCAAAGATCTAAGACTTTTTCTATGTACACAAAAGGCCTATTTCTCTCAAATATTGTTAACAAATCTGTCTAAATCTGTGTTAGTGAGCACTTCTCCTTTGCCGAGATAATCCATCCACCTCACATGTGTGGCATATCAAGATGCTGATTAGACAGCATGATTATTGCACAGGTGTGCCTTAGGCTGGCCACAATAAAAGGTCACTCTAAAATGTGCAGTTTTATCACACAGCACAATGCCACAGATGTCGCAAGTTTTGAGGGAGCGTGCAATTGGCATGCTGACTGCAGGAATGTCCACCAGAGCTGTTGCCCGTGAATTGAATGTTAATTTCTCTACCATAAGCCATCTCCAAAGGCATTTCAGAGAATTTGGCAGTACATCCAACCAGCCTCACAACCACAGATCACGTGTAACCACACCGGCACAGGACCTCCACATCCAGCATCTTCACCTCCAATATCGTCTGAGACCAGCCACCCAGACAGCTGCTGCAACAATCGGTTTGCATAACCAAAGAATTTCTGCACAAACTGTCAGAAACCGTCTCAGGGAAGCTCATCTGCATGCATAGTCATCCTCATTGGGGTCTCAACCTGACTGCAGTTCGTCGTCGTTACCGACTTGAGTGGGCAAATGCTCACATTCGATGGCATCTGGCACTTTGGAGAGGTGTTCTCTTCACAGATGAATCCCGGTTTTCACTGTACAGGGCAGATGGCAGACAGCGTGTATGGCGTCGTGTGGGTGAGCGGTTTGCTGATGTCAACGTTGTGAGCATGTTTGGGATGCTCTGGATCAGCGTATACGACAGCATGTTCCAGTTCCTGCCAATATCCAGCAACTTCGCACAGCCATTGAAGAGGAGTGGACCAACATTCCACAGGCCACAATCAACAACCTGATCAACTGTATGTGAAGGAGATGTGTTGCACTGCGTGAGGCAAATGGTGGTCACACCAGATACTGACTGGTTTTCGGACCCCCCCCGGACCCCCCAATACAGTAATACTGCACATTTTAGAGTGGCCTTTTATTGTGGCCAGCCTAAGGCACACCTGTGCAATAATCATGCTGTCTAATCAGCATCTTGATATGCCACACCTGTGAGGTGGATGGATTATCTCGGCAAAGGAGAAGTGCTCACTAACACAGATTTAGACCGATTTGTGAACAATATTTGAGAGAAATAGGCCTTTTGTGTACATAGAAGTTCAGCTCATGAAAAAATGGGGGCAAAAACAAAAGTGTTGCATTTATAATTTTGTTCAGTGTAGTTTGGGTAAGTCGACGCTAGTTGCCGAAAGTCAGAGCCTGTCTACAGATTAAAGTTCACAGATCTTATAGAAAATCACGTAGTGTATGATGGTCACAGATTCTGATTTTTTTTGCATCAGACTATGATTCCATCCAGTCGAAGGATATCAGTTTGATACTTTCAACCTTCTGACAAATGGATCAATGGCATACAGTAGTATAAAACAAATAAAAAGAACATTTTCTTTCCATATATTTTAAATGAAATGTTATTACATTATCTGATAATTACTATTTATTTTCATTTTTATGTTCACAGATAGCACAGAAGAACCTGAACCTATTCAGGAGCAGGATGACACACCAGCTTCACCTTGCCTCTCTGCAAGTGAGCAGCCTGCAGCTGGGGTTCCTTCTGGTCGTAGAAACCCACCGGGGGGTAAATCCTCTCTCATCTTCGGCTAAGGATTTGCCTCACTTAAAGATAAGGTCCGGGCCTATGTGAAACGAGCATCTCAGAGTAAATGTGCTGTTCTGTGGTCAGTGCCCATCCTCTGCATAACTGTATTCATAAAATGACATAAGCCACAAAGAACAGATTAAGATCAGGACAATTTAGACAGAGAAGCGTGCCACAAATCTCTGAGCTGTGATTTGTTCAAAGGATGTCTTTGAATGTGTTAAGTGTTGGTCTCTCAGTCTTATCTTGACTAAGATCAGACCCTTAAGGAAAAACAGATCCCGGGTGTGCCCTGCTACTCTCAGATACTGCAAATCATAGGCCAAAATTTGCCATCAAAGTTCTCCCAGTCAGGGTTTTTTTTATATTCACGTTAGCCTAAGAAATGTCTCCCTGACTCAGTGTTTGTCTCTCTCTTTTTTGTGTTATGTTTTTGTCAGCACTTTATGAACTGTGGTGCCCAATTTGTGGTGCCTCAGGCTTGCTGGTTTAGAGACAAGGTTTGAATTATTCCATGTCACATCCATCATTGCCAAAAAAAAATTTTGATGTAAAGAAAAAAGTATAAACCTTGACTTACTGATCGCGGAAGAGATATTTATTACAACAGAACAAAAACACAATTAAATCAATAAATACAATTCAGAGATAAAAGAACAACAAACATGAGGGTGCAATGAAACATTACCCTCTAGTCAATAACAGGTGTGCTGGAAAAGGTGCATGTGAGCAAACTGTTATGTGTTTGTTAAAAAGTTTTAAAACGTACAAAAATACAAACAACAGCCACAGTGTACAGTCAATGCATCTAATTGTCATCAAGTAGTCCATGTTCAACAAAAAAGTTCTTATTGCCTTGTTACGTTTGACGTATGCCAAAACGGTGCTGTATTATTCTCCTTGGAGGAAGTGTGTAACAGTCTGTTAATTTTTTATTGTACATGAGCTTTTCTCAAAAAAAAAAGAAAAAAAAGAAAAAGTGTTTGTGAAAAATATTTGTCTACTGTCCTGAGAATAGAAACATTCTGTCATCCAACAAAAATACATTACCAGTGTTTCTTCTAATTGTCCATATCCATAATATTTTATCACAAGCTATAGTTAGGTGTACTATGAACAGGTGTGTTTACATGGTAACGGCTAAGAAGTCAAAGTGAAAGTGAAAGCAGCTCATAGTCACACTGCTTTACACAACGCCCTCACGTCTACAGGTGGCAGCAGTGTCCTGTCTTAGGTCATTTGATTTTGAAGGCAGTTTTGCTTTTGCTCAGTATCTACTTTCCCATTACAGTCTGTAAGGGTGAACTATGTACTAATGGTACATTAAACTAAACTAAACTAATGGTCGTCTGTACTGTAGAAACATTAACATTTAACTTTAATAATATGCATACGTTTAAAAAGAGCACTTATTATGGAAATAATACAAATAAATTTGAATGCAAATCAAATGTAATGCTTTCGGACACTTAATTGCATGTTATTTGCAATTTAATGAAAATGTATTCTAGTTTAAATGGTAACACTTTAGATTAGGGAACACAATATTCACTATTAACTTTTCCCTCAATAAACTCCTAATTAGCAGCTTATTAAAAGTTAGTAAGGCAGTTATTAAGTTTAGGTATGGGGTAGAATTAAAGGGTTAGTTCACCCAAAAATGAAAATTAGCTTGTGTTTTACTCACCCTCGCGGCATCCTAGGTGTATATGACTTTCTTCTTTCAGACGAATCCAGTCGGAGTTATATTAAAAATTGTCCTGGCTATTCCAAGCTCTATCATTGCAGTCAGCGGGTGTTGCAGTTGAACAGTCCACAAGTCGTCAAATAAAGCTCACGCATTCATAATAAAATGTGCCGCAGACGGCTCCGGGGGGTGAATAAAGCCCCCCTGTAGCGAATCCATGTGTCTTTTAAAGAAAAAAGATCCATATTTCAAACATAATAAACACTTTTCTCTCACTTCCGCTGACTGTCATACACTGAAGCAGTTCCGGCGGAAGGACAGCTCGCCGAGCGAGAGGCTGAGCAGCCCAACAACGAGACTGCAGAGTCCTAGGGTAGGCGGATGCCGGAGGGAGCCCACAGGTTTCGGAATGCACAGAGAGGTGCGGGAAAATAAACAGGCAGCTACGAGCACTGGAGCCTGGACGAGACAAGACAGGACTGGTAAGCGATACAAACAATGACAGTCAGAGCAAGGGAATACTCACAACAATCTGACAAAAGACAGAGAAACACGAGGAGCTATAAGGGGAAGCTAATGAGATAACAAGAATCTGGTATGAAACGAGGCGAGCAGAGAAACGAGGGTGGGGAAACAATCATACTGACAAATGCGCACGTGGCGAGCTGTCAAAACAAGCCACGCACAACAACACACAACAAACACCCAAATACAGAGACAGCAAGGAACAGGTGATCAGACCCGAGACTGGGCACAACATGTTCCTGGATTAACATCCTTGTTGATCCTGGAACAACATTCCAATTAACCAATCAGAATTGAGGGATAATTTTCAGGAAATATCTGTTTTAAGCTTACGATCAGGGTTAGGTGCTTCTACACCCTTGTTAATCAGCTATCATTTCACACTGATTTTAGGAATAAATTATGGGTAGGGATTGTGTTTAGTCTATATTTTTGGACAGTAATGTTGATCCAGGATAAACAAAAGATGTTGATCCAGGAACATGTCTTACTTGGCAAAATCACGGCGACCGTACATACACTGAACAAAATTATAAACGCAACACTTTTGTTTTTGCCACCATTTTTTCAGGAGTTGAACTCAAAGATCTAAGACTTTTTCTATGTACACAAAAGGCCTATTTCTCTCAAATATTGTTCACAAATCTGTCTAAATCTGTGTTAGTGAGCACTTCTCCTTTGCCGAGATAATCCATCCACCTCACAGGTGTGGCATATCAAGATGCTGATTAGACAGCATGATTATTGCACAGGTGTGCCTTAGGCTGGCCACAATAAAAGGCCACTCTAAAATGTGCAGTTTTACTGTATTGGGGGGTCCGGGGGGG